>NC_086445.1:575714403-575881903 GCF_028390025.1 Pseudophryne corroboree
AATTCCAGTTTGTACCCCTGAGATACTATTTGCAGGATCCAGGGATCCACCTGTGAGCGAGCCCACTGATCGCTGAAATTCTTGAGGCGACCCCCCACCGTACCTGGCTCCGCCTGTGGAGCCCCACCGTCATGCGGCGGACTTGGAAGAAGAAGCGGGGGAGGACTTTTGCTCCTGGGAACCTGCTGTTTGTTGCAGCCTTTTTCCCCTACCTCTGCCTCTGGACAGAAAGGACCCGCCTTTTCCACGCCTGTTTTTCTGGGTCCGAAAGGACTGAACCTGATAAAACGGCGCCTTCTCAGGCTGTGAGGGGACATGGGGTAAAAATGCTGACTTCCCAGACGTTGCTGTGGAAACTAGGTCCGAGAGACCATCCCCAAATAATTCCTCACCCTTATATGGCAACACTTCCATGTGCCTTTTAGAATCTGCATCTCCTGTCCACTGGCGAGTCCATAAGCCTCTCCTAGCAGAAATGGACAATGCACTTACTTTAGATGCCAGTCGGCAGATTTCCCTCTGTGCATCTCTCATATATAAGACTGAGTCTTTTATATGGTCTATGGTTAACAGGATCGTGTCTCTGTCTAATGTGTCAATATTTTCTGACAGTTTATCTGACCACGCAGCGGCAGCACTGCACATCCAAGCTGACGCAATAGCTGGCCTAAGTATAATGCCTGAGTGTGTATATACAGACTTCAGGATCGCCTCCTGCTTTCTATCAGCAGGTTCCTTGAGGGCGGCCGTATCCGGAGACGGTAGTGCCACCTTTTTAGACAAACGTGTGAGCGCTTTATCCACCCTGGGGGGTGTTTCCCAACGTGACCTATCCTCTGGCGGGAAAGGGAACGCCATTAGTACCTTCTTAGGAATTACCAATTTTTTATCAGGGAAAGCCCACGCTTCTTCACACACTTCATTTAATTCATCTGATGGGGGAAAAACTACGGGTAGTTTTTTCTCTCCAAACATAATACCCTTTTTAGTGGTACCTGTAGTTATATCAGAAATGTGTAACACCTCTTTCATTGCCTCAATCATGCAGTGAATGGCCTTAGTGGGCATCAGGTTAGACTCATCGTCGTCGACACTGGTGTCAGTATCAGTGTCGACATCTGGGTCTGCTTGCGGTAGCGGGCGTTTTAGAGCCCTTGACGACCCATGCGACGCCTGGGCAGGCACGAGCTGAGAAGTCGGCTGTCCCACATTTGGCATGTCGTCAATTTTCTTATGTAAGGAGTCTATACGTGCACTCATTACTTTCCATAAGCTCATCCACTCAGGTGTCTGCCCCGCAGGGGGTGACATCCCTTCTAAAGGCATCTGCTCCGCCTCCACATCATTATCCTCATCAAACATGTCGACACAGCCGTACCGACACACCGCACACACACAAGGAATGCTCCGAATGAGGACAGGACCCACAAAAGCCCTTTGGGGGGACAGAGTGAGAGTATGCCAGCACACACCAGAGCGCTATATAATGCAGGGACTAACTGAGTTATGTCCCCTATAGCTGCTTTTTCTATATATTATATACTGCGCCTAAATTTAGTGCCCCCCCTCTCTGTTTTTACCCTGTTCTGTAGTGTAGACTGCAGGGGAGAGCCAGGGAGCTTCCTTCCAGCGGATCTGTGAAGGAGAAATGGCGCCAGTGTGCTGTGAGAGATAGCTCCGCCCCTTTTCCGCTGACTATTCTCCCGCTTTTTTCCATATTCTGGCAGGGGTATTTTCCACATATATAGCCTCTGGGACTATATATTGTGGAATTTTTGCCAGCCAAGGTGTTATTATTGCTTCTCAGGGCGCCCCCCCCCCCAGCGCCCTGCACCCTGTGACCGGAGTATGAAGTGTGTATGAGGAGCAATGGCGCACAGCTGCAGTGCTGTGCGCTACCTTGGTGAAGACTGATGTCTTCTGCCGCCGTTTTTCCGGACCTCTTCTTGCTTCTGGCTCTGTAAGGGGGACGGCGGCGCGGCTCCGGGACCGAACACCAAGGACTGGGCCTGCGGTCGATCCCTCTGGAGCTAATGGTGTCCAGTAGCCTAAGAAGCCCAATCCGGCTGCAAGCAGGCGAGTTCGCTTCTTCTCCCCTTAGTCCCTCGCTGCAGTGAGCCTGTTGCCAGCAGGTCTCACTGAAAATAAAAAAACCTAAATCTATACTTTCTTTCTAAGGGCTCAGGAGAGCCCCTAGTGTGCATCCAACCTCGGCCGGGCACAAAATCTAACTGAGGCTTGGAGGAGGGTCATAGTGCGAGGAGCCAGTGCACACCAGGTAGTCATAAATCTTTCTAGAGTGCCCAGCCTCCTTCGGAGCCCGCTATTCCCCATGGTCCTTACGGAGTTCCCAGCATCCACTAGGACGTCAGAGAAATATATATGTATTTTGGTTTTTATTCCGGTGTCTAGTTTAGAATAAAAATTTATTGTTATATACACTGCTAAACGCATTTTGGCTCATTTTGCTCAATATTAAGATTTTTTCCCCCCTTCAATTCTTAACTTCGGTTTTATCACCATTCTCTATACTTTTTAGCCTTCTTTTTAAATAATGTTATACTGTTATAAACACCGTTGGTCGCTGTCACCCCTATATTCTCTATATTATTTTGTACACTTTACCGATGCTTAATACTTAGGGTCTGGCTGACACCCTAAAATACTAAGGGAGTGTTTTATACAGGTCTATTAGCGACCTTTTTTGTTGTTCACAAGCGCCAGTGGCACCTTACCTCCATTGTTTTAAATAAGAATTTACTTACCGATAATTCTATTTCTCGTAGTCCGTAGTGGATGCTGGGAACTCCGTAAGGACCATGGGGAATAGTGGCTCCGCAGGAGACTGGGCACAAAAAGAAAAGCTTTAGGACTACCTGGTGTGCACTGGCTCCTCCCCCTATGACCCTCCTCCAAGCCTCAGTTAGGATACTGTGCCCGGACGAGCGTACACAATAAGGAAGAATTTTGAATCCCGGGTAAGACTCATACCAGCCACACCAATCACACCGTACAACCTGTGATATGAACCCAGTTAACAGCATGATAACAGAGGAGCCTCTGGATAGATGGCTCACAACAACAATAACCCGATTTGTTAACAATAACTATGTACAAGTATTGCAGATAATCCGCACTTGGGATGGGCGCCCAGCATCCACTACGGACTACGAGAAATAGAATTATCGGTAAGTAAATTCTTATTTTCTCTGACGTCCTAGTGGATGCTGGGAACTCCGTAAGGACCATGGGGATTATACCAAAGCTCCCAAACGGGCGGGAGAGTGCGGATGACTCTGCAGCACCGAGTGAGAAAACTCCAGGTCCTCCTCAGCCAGAGTGTCAAATTTGTAAAATTTTACAAAAGTATTTGACCCTGACCAAGTAGCAGCTCGGCAGAGTTGTAAAGCTGAGACCCCTCGGGCAGCCGCCCAAGATGAGCCCACCTTCCTTGTGGAGTGGGCTTTTACAGATTTTGGCTGTGGCAGGCCTGCCACAGAATGCGCAAGCTGAATTGTACTACAAATCCAGCGAGCAATAGTCTGCTTAGAAGCAGGAGCACCCAGCTTGTTGGGTGCGTACAGGATAAATAGCGAGTCAGATTTTCTGACTCCAGCCGTCCTGGAAACATATATTTTCAGGGCCCTGACAACGTCCAGCAACTTGGAGTCCTCCAAGTCCTTAGTAGCCGCAGGTACCACAATAGGCTGGTTCAGATGAAACGCTGAAACCACCTTTGGGAGAAATTGAGGACGAGTCCTCAATTCTGCCCCGTCCGTATGAAAAATCAGGTAAGGGCTTTTACAGGATAAAGCCGCCAATTCGGATACACGCCTGGCTGAAGCCAGGGCCAACAACATGACCACTTTCCATGTGAGATATTTTAATTCCACAGTGTTGAGTGGTTCAAACCAATGTGATTTTAGGAAATCCAAAACAACATTTAGATCCCAGGGTGCCACTGGAGGCACAAAAGGAGGCTGTATATGTAGCACTCCCTTAACAAACGTCTGGACTTCAGGCACTTAAGCCAGTTCTCTCTGAAAGAAAATCGACAGGGCCGAAATCTGGACCTTAATGGATCCTAACTTTAGGCCCATAGACACTCCTGCTTGCAGGAAATGCAGGAATCGAACCAGTTGAAATTCCTCCGTCGGGGCCTTTTTGGCCTCGCACCACGCAACATATTTCCGCCAGATGCGGTGATAATGCTTTGCGGTTACATCCTTTCTGGCTTTTATCAAAGTAGGGATGATTTCGTCTGGAATGCCTTTTTCCTTTAGGATCCGGCGTTCAACCGCCATGCCGTCAAACGCAGCCGCGGTAAGTCTTGGAACAGACAGGGTCCCTGCTGGAGCAGGTCCCTTCTCAGAGGTAGAGGCCACGGGTCCTCTGTGAGCATCTCTTGAAGTTCCGGGTACCAAGTCCTTCTTGGCCAATCCGGAGCCACGAGAATAGTTCTTACTCCTCCCCGCCGTATAATTCTCAGCACCTTGGGTATGAGAGGCAGAGGAGGGAACACATACACCGACTGGTACACCCACGGTGTTACCAGAGCGTCCACAGCTATTGCTTGAGGGTCCCTTGACCTGGCGCAATACCTGTCCAGTTTTTTGTTGAGGCGGGACGCCATCATGTCCACCTTTGGTTTTTCCCAACGGTTTATCATCATGTGGAAGACTTCTGGGTGAAGTCCCCACTCTCCCGGGTGGAGGTCATGCCTGCTGAGGAAGTCTGCTTCCCAGTTGTCCACTCCCGGAATGAACACTGCCGACAGTGCTATCACATGATTTTCCGCCCAGCGAAGAATCCTTGCAGCTTCGCCATTGCCCTCCTGCTTCTTGTGCCGCCCTGTCTGTTTACATGGGCGACTGCCGTGATGTTGTCCGACTGGATCAGCACCGGCTGACCTTGAAGCAGAGGTCTTGCTTGGCTTAGAGCATTGTAAATGGCTCTTAACTCCAGGATATTTATGTGAAGTGATGTCTCCAGGCTTGACCACAAGCCCTGGAAGTTTCTTCCCTGTGTGACTGCTCCCCAGCCTCGCAGGCTGGCATCCGTGGTCACCAGAACCCAGTCCTGAATGCCGAATCTGCGGCCCTCTAGAAGATGAGCACTCTGCAACCACCACAGGAGAGACACCCTTGTCCTTGGGGACAGGGTTATTCGCTGATGCATCTGAAGATGCGATCCGGACCATTTGTCCAGCAGGTCCCACTGGAATGTTCTTGCGTGGAATCTGCCGAATGGGATTGCTTCGTAGGAAGCTACCATTTTTCCCAGGACCCTTGTGCATTGGTGCACTGATACTTGGCCTGGTTTTAGGAGGTTTCTGACTAGCTCGGATAACTCTCTGGCTTTCTCTTCCGGGAGAAACACCTTTTTCTGGACTGTGTCCAGGATCATCCCTAGGAATAGAAGACGTGTCGTCGGGATCAGCTGCGATTTTGGGATATTGAGAATCCAACCGTGCTGCCGCAGCACTACTTGAGACAGTGCTACTCCGACTACCAACTGTTCCTTGGATCTTGCCCTTATCAGGAGATCGTCCAAGTAAGGGATAATTAAAACTCCCTTCCTTCGAAGGAGTATCATCATTTCGGCCATTACTTTGGTAAAGACCCGGGGCGCCGTGGACAATCCAAACGGCAGCGTCTGAAACTGATAGTGGCAGTTCTGTACCACAAACCTGAGGTACCCTTGGTGAGAAGGGTAAATTGGGACATGGAGGTAAGCATCCTTGATGTCCAGAGACACCATATAATCCCCTTCTTCCAGGTTCGCGATCACCGCTCTGAGTGACTCCATCTTGAATTTGAACCTCTGTATGTAAGTGTTCAAAGATTTTAGATTTAGAATAGGTCTCACCGAGCCATCCGGCTTCGGTACCACAAACAGCGTGGAATAATACCCCTTTCCCTGTTGCAGGAGGGGTACCTTGATTATCACCTGCTGTGAATACAGCTTGTGAATGGCTTCCAATACCGCCTCCCTGTCGGAGGGAGACGTCGGTAAGGCAGACTTTAGGAAACGGCGAGGGGGAGACGCCTCGAATTCCAATTTGTACCCCTGAGATACCACTTGAAGGATCCAGGGATCCACTTGTGAGTGAGCCCACTGCGCGCTGAAATTCTTGAGACGGGCCCCCACCGTGGCTGAGTCCGCTTGTAGAGCCCCAGCGTCATGCTGAGGACTTGGCAGAAGCGGGAGAGGGCTTCTGTTCCTGGGAACTGGCTGTTTGCTGCAGCCTTTTTCCTCTCCCTCTGCCACGGGGCAGAAATGAGGAGCCTTTCGCCCGCTTGCCCTTATGGGGCCGAAAGGACTGCGCCTGATAATACGGCGTCTTTTTATGTTGAGAGGCTACCTGGGGTAAAAATGTGGATTTCCCAGCAGTTGCCGTGGATACCAGGTCCGATAGACCTACCCCAAATAACTCCTCCCCTTTATAAGGCAATACTTCCATATGCCTTTTGGAATCAGCATCACCTGACCACTGCCGCGTCCATAACCCTCTTCTGGCAGATATGGACAGCGCACTTACTCTTGATGCCAGTCGGCAAATATCCCTCTGTGCATCACGCATATATAAAAACGCATCTTTTAAATGCTCTATAGTCAGTAATATAGTGTCCCTATCCAGGGTATCAATATTTTCAGTCAGGGAATCCGACCAAGCCACCCCAGCACTGCACATCCAGGCTGAGGCGATTGCTGGTCGCAGTATAACACCCGTGTGAGTGTATATACATTTTAGGATATTCTCCTGCTTTCTGTCAGCAGGTTCCTTAAGGGCGGCCGTATCCGGAGACGGTAGTGCCACCTGTTTTGACAAGCGTGTGAGCGCTTTATCCACCCTAGGAGGTGTTTCCCAACGTGCCCTATCCTCTGGCGGGAAGGGGTATGATGCCAATAACTTTTTAGGAATTATCTGTATTTTATCGGGAGAAACCCACGCTTCATCACACACTTCATTTAATTCCTCAGAAGCAGGAAAAACTACAGGTAGTTTTTTCTCACCAAACATAATACCCTTGTTAGAGGTACTTGTACTATCAGAAATGTGTAAAACATTTTTCATTGCCTCAATCATGTAACGTGTGGCCCTACTGGAAGTCACATTCGTCTCTTCATCGTCGACACTGGAGTCAGTATCCGTGTCGGCGTCTGTATCTACCATCTGAGGTAGCGGGCGTTTTAGAGCCCCTGATGGTCTTTGAGACGCCTGGACAGGCACCAGCTGAGTAGCCGGCTGTCTCATGTCATCAACTGTCTTTTGTAAAGAGCTGACACTTTCACGTAAATCCTTCCATAAGCTCATCCACTCAGGTGTCGACTCCCTAGGGGGTGACATCACCAGTACAGGCAATTGCTCCGCCTCCACATCATTTTCCTCTTCATACATGTCGACACAGTCGTACCGACACACAGCACACACACACAGGGAATGCTCTGATAGAGGACAGGACCCCACTAGCCCTTTGGGGAGACAGAGGGAGAGTATGCCAGCACACACCAGAGCGCTATATATATGTTGGGATAACACCAATCAGAGTGTTTTTCCCTTTATAGCTGCTGTGTATATTATACTGCGCCTAATTAGTGCCCCCCCCCCCCTCTTGTTTTACCCTTTTCTGTAGTGCAGGACTGCAGGGGAGAGTCAGGGAGACGTCCTTCCAGCGGAGCTGTGAGGGAAAATGGCGCCAGTGTGCTGAGGAGATAGGCTCCGCCCCCTTCTCGGCGGACTTTTCTCCCGCTTTTTTTTTTTTATCTGGCAGGGGTTAATATACATCCATATAGCCCTGGGGGTTATATGTGATGTAATTTAGCCAGCCAAGGTGTTTATATTGCTGCTCAGGGCGCCCCCCCCCCCAGCGCCCTGCACCCATCAGTGACCGGAGCGTGTGGTGCATGAGGAGCAATGGCGCACAGCTGCAGTGCTGTGCGCTACCTTGGTGAAGACTGATGTCTTCTGCCGCCGATTTTCCGGACCTCTTCTTGCTTCTGGCTCTGTAAGGGGGCCGGCGGCGCGGCTCTGGGACCGGACTCCGAGGCTGGGCCTGTGTTCGGTCCCTCTGGAGCTAATGGTGTCCAGTAGCCTAAGAAGCCCAAGCTGGCTGCAAGCAGGCAGGTTCGCTTCTTCTCCCCTTAGTCCCTCGATGCAGTGAGCCTGTTGCCAGCAGGTCTCACTGAAAATAAAAAACCTAAAACTAACTTTTCCTAAGAAGCTCAGGAGAGCCTCCTAGATTGCACCCAGCTCGGTCGGGCACAAAAATCTAACAGGCTTGGAGGAGGGTCATAGGGGGAGGAGCCAGTGCACACCAGGTAGTCCTAAAGCTTTTCTTTTTGTGCCCAGTCTCCTGCGGAGCCGCTATTCCCCATGGTCCTTACGGAGTTCCCAGCATCCACTAGGACGTCAGAGAAATATATATATATATATATATATATATATATATATATATAAAAAAGCCCCTTGATAAATATATAATAAATTATATTCTTGTGAAGTATAATGTAACATATGTATAATTCAAGTTCACTAGGGTACAGTCTGGAGGAAGAGGGCCCACCAGGGGTTTCCCCTGCTCCCCTGTGGGACAGTTAGACCCTAGCTGCAGTGTAGTCCAACATTCAAATAGGGGAGCCACACCATCTGCCAGTGAGTCCCGGACATCGATGTTTGGGGAGGCAGTTGGTGTGACTTTCCTATCTGAATTTTGGACTGTGCTGCAGCCCCACCTCTGGAGCCGCCCCTGGTGGCAACATTACCTGCCTTTCATCTCATAGCTGGCTGGGGAGTGTATAATGGAAAATAAAGAGGGTAATACTAGCTACATCCATACGCTAGCTTATACATAACAGTTACATTTATCAACAATTAAAAAAAAATCCACTTTATTTTTTTAAGCATTGGAAATCATTTGTAAAACAGCATTTTAAGAAACACTGGTGTTACAGCAAGCTATTGACATCAGTCGTTGAACAGAGTCCATTGTGATAATTGGTGTATGATTTATTACAATAGCATTGAGTGTTGTCCTAAATAAAGAAAGAAAAACACAACTTACATGGTATTTTGTATTAGCCAGAAACTAAAATAATGGCATACTACATGGCATACTATCTGCTGTGTGTACACAAGAATGGAAAAAAGGAACATGCCAAAAGCAATAACAATCAGGTCAGCTGCAGTACTTAGTCATAATATTGATATCAACGACAATTTAACGGTATTCGGTCTCTAGGTCGACATACATTCGGTCAACATGGTCACTAGGTCGACATGAGTTTTTCACAATTTTTTATTTTTTTTTCACTTTTCCATACATTACGATCCACGCAGACTACGATTGGGAATGGTAACCTGTGCCGAGCGCCTCGGTAGCGGAGTGAGACACCTTGCCTGAAGCATGGCGAGTGAAGCGAGCCATGTGAGGGGACATGGTGCACTAATTAGGGTTCCCGGTCACTGTACGAAGAAAATGACACCCAATTTTTATTTTATTTTAAAAGACTCATGTCGACCTTGCTCATGTCAACCTAATGCTTGTGTCTACCTATTTTGGGTGTCGACTAAGTCACTGTCGACCTAAGTGTGGTCGACCCTATGAACCACACCCAATTTAACAACGGGCAGTGATCGGTGAGCCCAAAAAAAAAAAAAAAGGGTCCCAGGGACCCCTCACTTTTAAAAATTAGGGTCCTACCGGTCTTTTTCTGGGTCCCATCGGAATGAAGGTTCTTTTTAATCTTAATCTTGTTTGGACACTACAAAACTGTTGCAAGGTTGGGGTATGGGGTGACAATGCTGCTGGGCTGTGTAGCATGCAGGACACCCTGCACCAGAGGTATAACTAGACATTTTGGTGCTCTTAGGCAGAAAGTGAATTGGTGTTCCACCACCCAGATCGCAAAGTATAGGCAATGTGCGCCGAAGGCGCACCGCAAATTTTAAGGGCGTGGCTTCATGGGGAAGGAGCGTGACCACATAATAGTGCCGCTTATACACATTGCACCAGGTAGAACACTTTATACATATTGCGCCAGATAGAGCATGTTATACACTTTGCTCCAGGTACAGCACGTTATACACTTGCTCCAGGTAGAGCACGTTATACACACTGCGCCAGGTAGAGCACGTTACACACACTGCGCCAGGTAGAGCACATTATACACACTGCAACAGGTAGAGCACGTTATTACAGACAATGCACCAGGTAGAGCACGTTATACATATTGCGCCAGGCAGAGCACATTATACACACTGCGCCAGGTAGAGCACGTTATACACATTGCTCCATGTAGAGCACTTTATACACATTGCTCCAGGTAGAGCACTTTATACACATTGCGCTAGTTAGAGCACGTTATTATACACACTGAGCCAGGTAGAGCATGTTATACACAATGCGTCAGGTAGAGCACGTTATACACATTGCGCCAGGCAGAGCACGTTATACACACTGCGCCAGGTAGAGCACGTTATACACATTGCGCCAGGTAGAGAGCACGTTATACACATTGCGCCAGGTAGAGCACGTTATACACATTGCACCAGGTAGAGTACACTGAGATACATTGCACCAGGTAGAGCGGACTGAGGCACATTGCGCCAGGTAGAGCGCACTGAGGCACATTGCGCCAGGTAAAGCGCACTGAGGCACATTGCAGTAAACACCTATGACCTCCAGTCTCTCTCTCTCTCTCTCTCTCTCCTCCCCCCCGTGTCACGGGAAACCTTCAGCAAGACAATCACCACCACACTGGCAGCCTGGGCACAGGGACAAATGCGGAGCGGTACTCACCATTGCGGCGGAGAGCGCTGTGCCTGGTGAGCGTAGCCAGTCTCTTGGTGCTGGAGGCGGCGGCGGAGCATGCAGCGGGGAGGTGGTGGAGATGAGCGGGGCCAGTCTCTTGGTGCTGGAGGCGGCAGCAGAGCGTGCAGGTGGAGATGAGCGGGGCCAGTCTCTTGGTGCTGGAGGCGGAGCGTGCAGCAGGGAGGAGGTGGAGATGAGCAGGGCTCAGCGCTGCAAAACAAATTCATGTGCTGGCGGCAGAGCCCAGGTCAGCAGGGAGGAGGATTCCAAGCGGGCGGACTGGCGGGAGACTACAGGAGGTGATTGGTTGAGGAAACAGCCAGTCACCTCCTGCGTGCCGCTGACTGGCTGGCGCGATCATAGATTCATAGATCCAGCTACTAAATGTGAGTCCTGGAGTATTTGCTACGGAGCGTGTCCCCGGGGACCCTCCCATTTTAAATAAGTGAGTCCCCTGTCATCAAAAGCGGGTAAAATACGCTCTTGCACGTTTTTGCGATCACTGAATGGGTATACAGAGCCTATTCACCGCTGTCCACTGAACTGGCGTGTAATTAACAAAAAAATCAATATCAATAAATACCAGGGGTGGATTGGGTTGAAAAACCAGCTGGGGAAGGGCTACAGGTTAGGCCTTATCCCCCCCGCTGGCTTCCCCACCGGGCGCTGCAGGCTTTGTAAAACGGGGGTTTTATGAAAGAATAACCACCACCTGTGCCCAGTGACTAGTGGAGCGGCTGCCCGATTAGTGTCCACGCAGGGCGGGCCGCCTCCCACGGCCGCGCCGGATCACTGTTAACAGCGGGCCAAAGAGACCCCTTACCTCCCCTTGTACCTGCGGCCACGCGATCCTGGAGGGCAGCGGCGGGTGTGTGTGACTGACAGGAAAGACCCTGGAGCCTCCGCTGTAGTTACCCGGCAACTAGGGCGCGGGAGTATACAGCGCCGCTGGGAGTGATGGAGCTGCAGCAAAGTATGTCTTATGACATACATAAAAGCTGCAGCCCTTGAAGTCTTCAAAAGTTCTTCTTTCTTCAATTTAAGCTATAATATGGGCTGCAAAGGCAGCCCCCCTGTTGATTGCCTGCTTACTGCATGGCACCAACTTACAAACTGAGCTCCTGTGCACGGAGGCAGGGTTATAGAGGAGGCGGCGCTAGGCATCTTGGGAACAGTCGAAGCTTTGAGCCTGTTGGTGCCTCGGATCAAGATCCTACTTTACACCCCAATGTTAATCCTTGTGGAGCCCAGTGTACCCCGCAGCAGAAAACTATTTATATGACTAGCGCATGTGCAAAAGCCTGCATTTCCGTTGGCAAGGTGGGAATTGGGATCGGGAGCAGGGCCAGACTCTGACCAACATATTACTTTATTACTGGACATTGTGTGTATAATATACATATATAATACACACACAATGCCCAATGATGAAGTAACAATGCCCCCACAGTGCCAGATATACATTGCCCCCACAGTGCCAGATATACAATGCCCGATATACAAATACCCCCCACAGTGCCAGATATACATATACAAATACCCCCCACAGTGCCAGATATACATATACAAATACCCCCCAGAGTGCCAGATATACATATACAAATACCCCCCAGAGTGCCAGATATACATTGCCCCCCACAGTGCCAGATATACAATACCCCCCCCACAGTGCCAGATATACAATGCCCCCACAGTGCCAGATATACAATGCCCCCCACAGTGCCAGATATACAATGCCCCCACAGTGCCAGATATACAATGCCCCCACAGTGCCAGATATACAATGCCCCCCTGTGCCAGATATACAATGCCCCCCAGTGCCAGATATACAATGCCCCACACAGTGCCAGATATACAAATACCCCCCAGTGTCAGATATACATTGCCCCCCACAGTGCCAGATATACATTGCCCCCCACAGTGCCAGATATACATTGCCCCCCACAGTGCCAGATATACATTGCCCCCCACAGTGCCAGATATACATTGCTCCCCACAGTGCCAGATATACAATGTCCGATATACAATGCCCCAGTGCCCGATATACAATGCCCCCTGTGCCAGATATACAATGCCCCCAGTGCCAGATATACAATGCCCCCAGTGCCAGATATACAAATATCCCCCAGTGTTAGATATACAATGCCCCCCCACAGTGTTAGATATACAATGCCCCCCCCCCAGTGCCAGATATACAATGCCCCCCACAGTGCCAGATATACAATGCTCCCACAGTGCCAGATATACAAATACCCCCCACAGTGCCAGATATACAAATACCCCCCAGAGCCAGATATACAAATACCCCCCACAGTGCCAGATATACAAATACCCCCCACAGTGCCAGATATACAAATACCCCCCACAGTGCCAGATATACATTGCCCCCACAGTGCCAGATATACATTGCCCCCCGTGCCAGATATACAATGCCCCTCCACTGTGCCAGATATACATTGCCCCCACTGTGCCAGATATACATTGCCCCCACTGTGCCAGAAAACATTGCCCCACTGTGCCAGATATACATTGCCCCACTGTGTGCTCATTGCCTGCCTGCCCCCCCCCCCCCCCCCCCCCCTTACCGCTGGCTGTTTCTTCTATGTGAGGGGAGGAGAGCGCAGCGCCTCTCCTGCCCCTCAATTCTCTTTGATGCCCGGTCTCTCCAGCGGCAGGGTCAATCTAAAATGAGGCGCCGGTTCGTTAGCCAATCAGAGCTCGCGGACCAGCAGCCACAGCTGCCGGTCCGCGAGCTCTGATTGGCTAGCATACCGGTGCCTTATTCTGATTGACCCTGCCACCGATGGAGAGTGAGACCGGGCATCAAAGAGAATTGAGGGGCAGGAGAGGCGCTGCGCCCTCTGTAGTATGGTGGACGGCCTGGCAGTAAGGCGTACTGGCTGGGAATTTCTTACCGGTACGCCATACTTGCAGCGCTGAGCAAGACTCCTGCGCAGTAACTGACACTGCACCACGTGCATTTCCTCAGTGCTGGACAAAGACTGCAGGAGAGAAAAATAAGAATTTACTCACCGGTAATTCTATTTCTCGTAGTCCGTAGTGGATGCTGGGGACTCCGTAAGGACCATGGGGAATAGACGGGCTCCGCAGGAGACTGGGCACTCTAAAGAAAGATTCAGTACTATCTGGTGTGCACTGGCTCCTCCCTCTATGCCCCTCCTCCAGACCTCAGTTAAGGAAACTGTGCCCGGAAGAGCTGACATTACAAGGAAAGGATTTTGGAATCCAGGGTAAGACTCATACCAGCCACACCAATCACACTGTACAACTTGTGATAAACTTACCCAGTTAACAGTATGAACAACAACTGAGCATCACTCAACCGATGCTACATAACCATAACCCTTTGTTAAGCAATAACTATATACACGTATTGCAGAAAGTCCGCACTTGGGACGGCGCCCAGCATCCACTACGGACTACGAGAAATAGAATTACCGGTGAGTAAATTCTTATTTTCTCTAACGTCCTAGTGGATGCTGGGGACTCCGTAAGGACCATGGGGATTATACCAAAGCTCCCAAACGGGCAGGAGAGTGCGGATGACTCTGCAGCACCGAATGGGCAAACACCGGGTCCTCCTCAGCCAGGGTATCAAACTTGTAGAATTTTGCAAATGTGTTTGAACCCGACCAAGTAGCAGCTCGGCAAAGCTGTAATGCCGAGACCCCTCGGGCAGCCGCCCAAGAAGAGCCCACCTTCCTTGTGGAATGGGCTTTCACTGATTTTGGATGCGGCAATCCAGCCGCAGAATGAGCCTGCTGAATCGTGTTACAGATCCAGCGAGCAATGGTTTGCTTTGAAGCAGGAGCACCCAGCTTGTTGGATGCATACAGGATGAACAGCGAGTCAGTTTTCCTGACTCCAGCCGTCCTGGCAACAAAGATCTTCAAAGCCCTGACTACATCAAGCAACTTGGAATCCTCCAAGTCACGAGTAGCCGCAGGCACCACAATGGGTTGTTTCAAATGAAAAGATGACACCACCTTTGGCAGAAACTGCGGACGAGTCAGCAATTCTGCCCTATCCATATGGAAAACCAGATAGGGGCTTTTACATGACAAAGCCGCCAATTCTGACACACGCCTAGCTGAAGCCAAGGCCAACAGCATGACCACTTTCCACGTGAGATACTTTAGCTCCACTGTCTTAAGTGGCTCAAACCAGTGGGATTTCAGGAAACCCAAGACCACGTTAAGATCCCAAGCTGCCACTGGTGGCACAAAAGGAGGCTGAATATGCAGCACTCCCTTAACAAACGTCTGAACCTCAGGCAGTGAAGCCAGTTCTTTTTGAAAGAAAATGGATAGGGCCGAAATCTGGACCTTTATGGACCCTAATTTTAGGCCCATAGTCACACCTGACTGTAGGAAGTGCAGGAATCGACCCAGCTGGAATTCCTCTGTAGGGGCCTTCCTGGCCTCACACCAAGCAACATATTTTCGCCATATATGGTGATAATGTTTTGCTGTCACGTCCTTCCTAGCCTTTATCAGCGTAGGAATAACTGCATCCGGAATGCCCTTTTCTGCTAGGATCCGGCGTTCAACCGCCATGCCGTCAAACGCAGCCGCGGTAAGTCTTGGAACAGACAGGGCCCCTGTTGCAACAGGTCCTGTCTGAGAGGCAGAGGCCATGGGTCCTCTGTGAGCATTTCTTGCAGTTCCGGGTACCAAGTCCTTCTTGGCCAATCCGGAACAATGAGTATTGTTCTCACTCCTCTTTTTCTTACGATTCTCAGTACCCTGGGTATGAGAGGAAGAGGAGGAAACACATAGACCGACTGGAATACCCACGGTGTCACCAGTGCGTCCACAGCTACCGCCTGAGGGTCTCTTGACCTGGCGCAATACCTCTTTAATTTTTTGTTGAGGCGGGACACCATCATGTCTACCTGTGGCAGTTCCCATCGATTTACAATCTGCGTGAAGACTTCTTGATGAAGTCCCCACTCTCCCGGGTGGAGGTCGTGTCTGCTGAGGAAGTCTGCTTCCCAGTTGTCCACTCCCGGAATGAACACTGCTGACAGTGCTTGCACGTGATTCTCCGACCAACGAAGAATCCTGGTGGCTTCCGCCATTGCCACCCTGCTTCTTGTGCCGCCCTGGCGGTTTACATGAGCGACTGCCGTGATGTTGTCTGACTGAATCAGCACTGGTTGGTCTCGAAGCAGAGGCTCCGCTTGACTCAGGGCGTTGTATATGGCCCGTAGCTCCAGGATATTTATGTGCAGACAAGTCTCCTGACTTGACCACAGCCCTTGGAAGTTTCTTCCTTGAGTGACTGCCCCCCACCCTCGGAGGCTTGCATCCGTGGTCACCAGGACCCAGTCCTGTATGCCGAATCTGCGGCCCTCGAGGAGGTGAGCACCTTGTAGCCACCACAGAAGAGACACCCCGGCCCTGGGGGACAGGGTGATCATCCGATGCATCTGAAGATGCGATCCGGACCACTTGTCCAGCAGATCCCACTGAAAGATCCTCGCATGGAACCTGCCGAAGGGAATGGCTTCGTATGACGCCACCATCTTTCCCAGGACTCGTGTGCAGTGATGCACCGACACCTGTTTTGGCTTTAGGAGGTCTCTGACCAGAGTCACGAGCTCCTGAGCCTTCTCCTCCGGGAGAAACACCTTCTTCTGGTCTGTGTCCAGATGCATGCCCAGTAAGGGCAGACGCGTCGCAGGAATCAGCTGCGACTTTGGAATGTTCAGAATCCAGCCGTGCTGACGCAACACTTCCTGAGAGTGTGCTACACTGATCAGCAACCGCTCCCTGGACCTCGCCTTTATGAGGAGATCGTCCAAGTATGGGATAATTGTAACCCCTTGCTTCCGAAGGAGCACCATCATTTCCGCCATCACCTTGGTAAAAACTCTCGGTGCCGTGGACAGGCCAAACGGCAACGTCTGGAATTGGTAATGACAGTCCCGTACCACAAACCTGAGGTACTCCTGATGAGGCAGATTCCATGGGGGAAGTTGGTAAGGCCGATTTTAGGTAACGGTGAGGGGGCGTCACCTCGAATTCCAGCTTGTATCCCTGAGACACAATTTGTATAGCCCAAGGATCCACCTGTGAGCGAACCCACTGGTGGCTGAAATGTCGGAGACGCGCCCCCACGGCTCCGCCTGTGGAGCCCCAGCGTCATGCGGTGGATTTAGTGGAAGCCGGGGAAGACTTTTGTTCCTGGGAACTAGCTGCATGGTGCAGCTTTTTTCCTCTACCCCTGCCTCTGGCAAGAAAGGACGCACCTCTGACCTTCTTGCTCTTCTGAGAACGAAAGGACTGCATTTGGTAATACGGTGCTTTCTTAGGCTGTGGAGGGACATAAGGCAAGAAATTTGACTTCCCAGCCGTAGCTGTGGAAACTAGGTCCGAGAGACTGTCCCCAAACAATTCCTCACCCTTATAAGGTAAAACCTCCATGTGTTTTTTTAGAGTCGGTATCCCCTGTCCATTGCCGAGTCCATAAGACCCTTCTGGCAGAAATGGACATTGCGTTTACTCTAGAGCCCAGCAGGCAAATGTCCCTCTGGGCATCCCGCATATATAGGACCGCGTCCTTGATATGTGCCAGGGTCAGTAGAACAGTGTCCCTGTCCAGGGTATCTATATCCACAGACAGAGTATCCGTCCATGCAGCTACCGCACTACACATCCAGGCCGAAGCAATTGCTGGTCTCAACAGTGTGCCAGAATGTGCATAAACAGACTTCAGGATAGCTTCCTGCTTTCTATCCGCAGGATCCTTTAGGGCGGCCGTATACTGAGACGGCAGGGCCACCTTCTTAGACAAGCGTGTCAACGCCTTGTCTACCCTAGGGGAGGATTCCCAGCGTAACCTGTCCGTTGGCGGGAAAGGATACGCCATAAGTAATCTCTTGGAAATTATCACCTTCCTGTCAGGGGAATCCCACGTTTTCACATAATTCATTTAATTCATGTGAAGGGGGAAAAGTCACTTCATGCTTTTTCTCCCCATACCTATAAATCCTCTTGTCAGGGACAGGATTTTCCTCAAAAAAGTGTAATACATCCTTCATTGCTACAATCATGTAGCGGATGGCTTTAGTCATTTTAGGCTGCAACTTTGCCTCATCGACATAGACACTGGAGTCAGATTCCGTGTCGACATCTGTGTCAACTATCTGGGATAGTGTGCGCTTTTGAGACCCTGAGGGCCTCTGCGCTGTAGGATCAGGCATGGGTTGAGACCCTGACTGTCCCAAGGTTACAGTTTTATCCAATCTGTTATGCAAGGAGTTTACATTATCATTTAACACCTTCCACATATCCATCCAATCAGGTGTCGGCACCGTCACCACACTCAGCTGCACTTGTTCTGCCTCCACGTATCCTTCCTCATCAAACATGTCGACACAGGCGTACCGACACACAGCACACACACAGGGAATGCTCTGACTGAGGACAGGACCCCACAAAGGCTTTTGGGGAGACAGAGAGAGAGAGTATGCCAGCACACACCCCAGCGCTATATATCCCAGGGATTACACTGTACCTTAGTGTTTACCCCGTAGCTGCTGTTAAATATATCTCTGCGCCTAAATTTATGTGCCCCCCCCTCTCTTTTTTACCCTTTATTGCACCTGTATACTGCAGGGGAGAGCCTGGGGAGCGTCCTTCCAGCGGAGCTGTGAAGAGAAAATGGCGCTGGTGTGCTGAGGAAGAAGGCCCCGCCCCCTCAGCGGCGGGCTTCTGTCCCGCTTTAATGTGTAAAAAATGGCGGGGGCTCGGGCATATATACAGTCCCAGACTGTATATATGTCTATTTTTGCCAAAAAGGTAATTAATTGCTGCCCAGGGCGCCCCCCTTCCCCTGCGCCCTACAGTGACCGGAGTGTGCGGTGTGCTGTGGGAGCAATGGCGCACAGCTGCAGTGCTGTGCGCTACCTTAAGTGAAGACAGGAGTCTTCAGCCGCCGATTTCGATGTCTTCATGCTTCTGCTGCTTCTGTACTTCTGGCTCTGCGAGGGGGACGGCGGCGCGGCTCCGGGAACGGACGATCAAGGTTAGGTACCTGTGTTCGATCCCTCTGGAGCTAATGGTGTCCAGTAGCCTAAGAAGCGCTACCTAGCTGCCGTGAGTAGGTTTGCTTCTCTCCCCTCAGTCCTTCGTAGCAGAGAGTCTGTTGCCAGCAGAAGCTCTCTGAAAATAAAAAACCTGACAAAATACTTTCTTTTCTAGCAAGCTCAGGAGAGCCCACTAGGAGCACCCAGCTCTGGCCGGGCACAGATTCTAACTGTGGTCTGGAGGAGGGGCATAGAGGGAGGAGCCAGTGCACACCAGATAGTACTGAATCTTTCTTTAGGGTGCCCAGTCTCATGCAGAGCCCGTCTATTCCCCATGGTCCTTACGGAGTCCCCAGCATCCACTAGGACGTTAGAGAAATAAGAATTTACTCACCGGTAATTCTATTTCTCGTAGTCCGTAGTGGATGCTGGGGACTCCGTAAGGACCATGGGGAATAGACGGGCTCCGCAGGAGACTGGGCACTCTAAAGAAAGATTCAGTACTATCTGGTGTGCACTGGCTCCTCCCTCTATGCCCCTCCTCCAGACCTCAGTTAAGGAAACTGTGCCCGGAAGAGCTGATATTACAAGGAAAGGATTTTGGAATCCAGGGTAAGACTCATACCAGCCACACCAATCACACTGTACAACTTGTGATAAACTTACCCAGTTAACAGTATGAACAACAACTGAGCATCACTCAACCGATGCTACATAACCATAACCCTTTGTTAAGCAATAACTATATACACGTATTGCAGAAAGTCCGCACTTGGGACGGGCGCCCAGCATCCACTACGGACTACGAGAAATAGAATTACCGGTGAGTAAATTCTTATTTTCTCTAACGTCCTAGTGGATGCTGGGGACTCCGTAAGGACCATGGGGATTATACCAAAGCTCCCAAAAGGGCAGGAGAGTGCGGATGACTCTGCAGCACCGAATGGGCAAACACCAGGTCCTCCTCAGCCAGGGTATCAAACTTGTAGAATTTTGCAAATGTGTTTGAACCCGACCAAGTAGCAGCTCGGCAAAGCTGTAATGCCGAGACCCCTCGGGCAGCCGCCCAAGAAGAGCCCACCTTCCTTGTGGAATGGGCTTTCACTGATTTTGGATGCGGCAATCCAGCCGCAGAATGAGCCTGCTGAATCGTGTTACAGATCCAGCGAGCAATGGTTTGCTTTGAAGCAGGAGCACCCAGCTTGTTGGATGCATACAGGATAAACAGCGAGTCAGTTTTCCTGACTCCAGCCGTCCTGGCAACAAAGATCTTCAAAGCCCTGACTACATCAAGCAACTTGGAATCCTCCAAGTCACGAGTAGCCGCAGGCACCACAATGGGTTGTTTCAAATGAAAAGATGACACCACCTTTGGCAGAAACTGCGGACGAGTCAGCAATTCTGCCCTATCCATATGGAAAACCATATAGGGGCTTTTACATGACAAAGCCGCCAATTCTGACACACGCCTAGCTGAAGCCAAGGCCAACAGCATGACCACTTTCCACGTGAGATACTTTAGCTCCACTGTCTTAAGTGGCTCAAACCAGTGGGATTTCAGGAAACCCAAGACCACGTTAAGATCCCAAGCTGCCACTGGTGGCACAAAAGGAGGCTGAATATGCAGCACTCCCTTAACAAACGTCTGAACCTCAGGCAGTGAAGCCAGTTCTTTTTGAAAGAAAATGGATAGGGCCGAAATCTGGACCTTTATGGACCCTAATTTTAGGCCCATAGTCACACCTGACTGTAGGAAGTGCAGGAATCGACCCAGCTGGAATTCCTCTGTAGGGGCCTTCCTGGCCTCACACCAAGCAACATATTTTCGCCATATATGGTGATAATGTTTTGCTGTCACGTCCTTCCTAGCCTTTATCAGCGTAGGAATAACTGCATCCGGAATGCCCTTTTCTGCTAGGATCCGGCGTTCAACCGCCATGCCGTCAAACGCAGCCGCGGTAAGTCTTGGAACAGACAGGGCCCCTGTTGCAACAGGTCCTGTCTGAGAGGCAGAGGCCATGGGTCCTCTGTGAGCATTTCTTGCAGTTCCGGGTACCAAGTCCTTCTTGGCCAATCCGGAACAATGAGTATTGTTCTCACTCCTCTTTTTCTTACGATTCTCAGTACCCTGGGTATGAGAGGAAGAGGAGGAAACACATAGACCGACTGGAATACCCACTGTGTCACCAGTGCGTCCACAGCTACCGCCTGAGGGTCTCTTGACCTGGCGCAATACCTCTTTAATTTTTTGTTGAGGCGGGACACCATCATGTCTACCTGTGGCAGTTCCCATCGATTTACAATCTGCGTGAAGACTTCTTGATGAAGTCCCCACTCTCCCGGGTGGAGGTCGTGTCTGCTGAGGAAGTCTGCTTCCCAGTTGTCCACTCCCGGAATGAACACTGCTGACAGTGCTTGCACGTGATTCTCCGACCAACGAAGAATCCTGGTGGCTTCCGCCATTGCCACCCTGCTTCTTGTGCCGCCCTGGCGGTTTACATGAGCGACTGCCGTGATGTTGTCTGACTGAATCAGCACTGGTTGGTCTCGAAGCAGAGGCTCCGCTTGACTCAGGGCGTTGTATATGGCCCGTAGCTCCAGGATATTTATGTGCAGACAAGTCTCCTGACTTGACCACAGCCCTTGGAAGTTTCTTCCTTGAGTGACTGCCCCCCACCCTCGGAGGCTTGCATCCGTGGTCACCAGGACCCAGTCCTGTATGCCGAATCTGCGGCCCTCGAGGAGGTGAGCACCTTGTAGCCACCACAGAAGAGACACCCCGGCCCTGGGGGACAGGGTGATCATCCGATGCATCTGAAGATGCGATCCGGACCACTTGTCCAGCAGATCCCACTGAAAGATCCTCGCATGGAACCTGCCGAAGGGAATGGCTTCGTATGACGCCACCATCTTTCCCAGGACTCGTGTGCAGTGATGCACCGACACCTGTTTTGGCTTTAGGAGGTCTCTGACCAGAGTCACGAGCTCCTGAGCCTTCTCCTCCGGGAGAAACACCTTCTTCTGGTCTGTGTCCAGAATCATGCCCAGGAAGGGCAGACGCGTCGCAGGAATCAGCTGCGACTTTGGAATGTTCAGAATCCAGCCGTGCTGACGCAACACTTCCTGAGAGTGTGCTACACTGATCAGCAACCGCTCCCTGGACCTCGCCTTTATGAGGAGATCGTCCAAGTATGGGATAATTGTAACCCCTTGCTTCCGAAGGAGCACCATCATTTCCGCCATCACCTTGGTAAAAACTCTCGGTGCCGTGGACAGGCCAAACGGCAACGTCTGGAATTGGTAATGACAGTCCCGTACCACAAACCTGAGGTACTCCTGATGAGGCAGATTCCATGGGGGAAGTTGGTAAGGCCGATTTTAGGTAACGGTGAGGGGGCGTCACCTCGAATTCCAGCTTGTATCCCTGAGACACAATTTGTATAGCCCAAGGATCCACCTGTGAGCGAACCCACTGGTGGCTGAAATGTCGGAGACGCGCCCCCACGGCTCCGCCTGTGGAGCCCCAGCGGTGGATTTAGTGGAAGCCGGGGAAGACTTTTGTTCCTGGGAACTAGCTGCATGGTGCAGCTTTTTTCCTCTACCCCTGCCTCTGGCAAGAAAGGACGCACCTCTGACCTTCTTGCTCTTCTGAGAACGAAAGGACTGCATTTGGTAATACGGTGCTTTCTTAGGCTGTGGAGGGACATAAGGCAAGAAATTTGACTTCCCAGCCGTAGCTGTGGAAACTAGGTCCGAGAGACCGTCCCCAAACAATTCCTCACCCTTATAAGGTAAAACCTCCATGTGTTTTTTTAGAGTCGGTATCCCCTGTCCATTGCCGAGTCCATAAGACCCTTCTGGCAGAAATGGACATTGCGTTTACTCTAGAGCCCAGCAGGCAAATGTCCCTCTGGGCATCCCGCATATATAGGACCGCGTCCTTGATATGTGCCAGGGTCAGTAGAACAGTGTCCCAGTCCAGGGTATCTATCTCCACAGACAGAGTATCCGTCCATGCAGCTACCGCACTACACATCCAGGCCGAAGCAATTGCTGGTCTCAACAGTGTGCCAGAATGTGCATAAACAGACTTCAGGATATCTTCCTGCTTTCTATCCGCAGGATCCTTTAGGGCGGCCGTATACTGAGACGGCAGGGCCACCTTCTTAGACAAGCGTGTCAACGCCTTGTCTACCCTAGGGGAGGATTCCCAGCGTAACCTGTCAGTTGGCGGGAAAGGATACGCCATAAGTAATCTCTTGGAAATTATCACCTTCCTGTCAGGGGAATCCCACGTTTTCACATAATTCATGTGAAGGGGGAAAAGTCACTTCATGCTTTTTCTCCCCATACCTATAAATCCTCTTGTCAGGGACAGGATTTTCCTCAAAAAAGTGTAATACATCCTTCATTGCTACAATCATGTAGCGGATGGCTTTAGTCATTTTAGGCTGCAACTTTGCCTCATCGACATAGACACTGGAGTCAGATTCCGTGTCGACATCTGTGTCAACTATCTGGGATAGTGTGCGCTTTTGAGACCCTGAGGGCCTCTGCGCTGTAGGATCAGGCATGGGTTGAGACCCTGACTGTCCCAAGGTTACAGTTTTATCCAATCTGTTATGCAAGGAGTTTACATTATCATTTAACACCTTCCACATATCCATCCAATCAGGTGTCGGCACCGTCACCACACTCAGCTGCACTTGTTCTGCCTCCACGTATCCTTCCTCATCAAACATGTCGACACAGGCGTACCGACACACAGCACACACACAGGGAATGCTCTGACTGAGGACAGGACCCCACAAAGGCTTTTGGGGAGACAGAGAGAGAGAGTATGCCAGCACACACCCCAGCGCTATATATCCCAGGGATTACACTGTACCTTAGTGTTTACCCCGTAGCTGCTGTTAAATATATCTCTGCGCCTAAATTTATGTGCCCCCCCCCCTCTCTTTTTTACCCTTTATTGCACCTGTATACTGCAGGGGAGAGCCTGGGGAGCGTCCTTCCAGCGGAGCTGTGAAGAGAAAATGGCGCTGGTGTGCTGAGGAAGAAGGCCCCGCCCCCTCAGCGGCGGGCTTCTGTCCCGCTTTAATGTGTAAAAAATGGCGGGGGCTCGGGCATATATACAGTCCCAGACTGTATATATGTCTATTTTTGCCAAAAAGGTAATTAATTGCTGCCCAGGGCGCCCCCCTTCCCCTGCGCCCTACAGTGACCGGAGTGTGCGGTGTGCTGTGGGAGCAATGGCGCACAGCTGCAGTGCTGTGCGCTACCTTAAGTGAAGACAGGAGTCTTCAGCCGCCGATTTCGATGTCTTCATGCTTCTGCTGCTTCTGTACTTCTGGCTCTGCGAGGGGGACGGCGGCGCGGCTCCGGGAACGGACGATCAAGGTTAGGTACCTGTGTTCGATCCCTCTGGAGCTAATGGTGTCCAGTAGCCTAAGAAGCGCTACCTAGCTGCCGTGAGTAGGTTTGCTTCTCTCCCCTCAGTCCTTCGTAGCAGAGAGTCTGTTGCCAGCAGAAGCTCTCTGAAAATAAAAAACCTGACAAAATACTTTCTTTTCTAGCAAGCTCAGGAGAGCCCACTAGGAGCACCCAGCTCTGGCCGGGCACAGATTCTAACTGTGGTCTGGAGGAGGGGCATAGAGGGAGGAGCCAGTGCACACCAGATAGTACTGAATCTTTCTTTAGGGTGCCCAGTCTCATGCAGAGCCCGTCTATTCCCCATGGTCCTTACGGAGTCCCCAGCATCCACTAGGACGTTAGAGAAATAAGAATTTACTCACCGGTAATTCTATTTCTCGTAGTCCGTAGTGGATGCTGGGGACTCCGTAAGGACCATGGGGAATAGACGGGCTCCGCAGGAGACTGGGCACTCTAAAGAAAGATTCAGTACTATCTGGTGTGCACTGGCTCCTCCCTCTATGCCCCTCCTCCAGACCTCAGTTAAGGAAACTGTGCCCGGAAGAGCTGATATTACAAGGAAAGGATTTTGGAATCCAGGGTAAGACTCATACCAGCCACACCAATCACACTGTACAACTTGTGATAAACTTACCCAGTTAACAGTATGAACAACAACTGAGCATCACTCAACCGATGCTACATAACCATAACCCTTTGTTAAGCAATAACTATATACACGTATTGCAGAAAGTCCGCACTTGGGACGGGCGCCCAACATCCACTACGGACTACGAGAAATAGAATTACCGGTGAGTAAATTCTTATTTTCTCTAACGTCCTAGTGGATGCTGGGGACTCCGTAAGGACCATGGGGATTATACCAAAGCTCCCAAACGGGCAGGAGAGTGCGGATGACTCTGCAGCACCGAATGGGCAAACACCAGGTCCTCCTCAGCCAGGGTATCAAACTTGTAGAATTTTGCAAATGTGTTTGAACCCGACCAAGTAGCAGCTCGGCAAAGCTGTAATGCCGAGACCCCTCGGGCAGCCGCCCAAGAAGAGCCCACCTTCCTTGTGGAATGGGCTTTCACTGATTTTGGATGCGGCAATCCAGCCGCAGAATGAGCCTGCTGAATCGTGTTACAGATCCAGCGAGCAATGGTTTGATTTGAAGCAGGAGCACCCAGCTTGTTGGATGCATACAGGATAAACAGCGAGTCAGTTTTCCTGACTCCAGCCGTCCTGGCAACAAAGATCTTCAAAGCCCTGACTACATCAAGCAACTTGGAATCCTCCAAGTCACGAGTAGCCGCAGGCACCACAATGGGTTGTTTCAAATGAAAAGATGACACCACCTTTGGCAGAAACTGCGGACGAGTCAGCAATTCTGCCCTATCCATATGGAAAACCAGATAGGGGCTTTTACATGACAAAGCCGCCAATTCTGACACACGCCTAGCTGAAGCCAAGGCCAACAGCATGACCACTTTCCACGTGAGATACTTTAGCTCCACTGTCTTAAGTGGCTCAAACCAGTGGGATTTCAGGAAACCCAAGACCACGTTAAGATCCCAAGCTGCCACTGGTGGCACAAAAGGAGGCTGAATATGCAGCACTCCCTTAACAAACGTCTGAACTTCAGGCAGTGAAGCCAGTTCTTTTTGAAAGAAAATGGATAGGGCCGAAATCTGGACCTTTATGGACCCTAATTTTAGGCCCATAGTCACACCTGACTGTAGGAAGTGCATGAATCGACCCAGCTGGAATTCCTCTGTAGGGGCCTTCCTGGCCTCACACCAAGCAACATATTTTCGCCATATATGGTGATAATGTTTTGCTGTCACGTCCTTCCTAGCCTTTATCAGCGTAGGAATAACTGCATCCGGAATGCCCTTTTCTGCTAGGATCCGGCGTTCAACCGCCATGCCGTCAAACGCAGCCGCGGTAAGTCTTGGAACAGACAGGGCCCCTGTTGCAACAGGTCCTGTCTGAGAGGCAGAGGCCATGGGTCCTCTGTGAGCATTTCTTGCAGTTCCGGGTACCAAGTCCTTCTTGGCCAATCCGGAACAATGAGTATTGTTCTCACTCCTCTTTTTCTTACGATTCTCAGTACCCTGGGTATGAGAGGAAGAGGAGGAAACACATAGACCGACTGGAATACCCACGGTGTCACCAGTGCGTCCACAGCTACCGCCTGAGGGTCTCTTGACCTGGCGCAATACCTCTTTAATTTTTTATTGAGGCGGGACACCATCATGTCTACCTGTGGCAGTTCCCATCGATTTACAATCTGCGTGAAGACTTCTTGATGAAGTCCCCACTCTCCCGGGTGGAGGTCGTGTCTGCTGAGGAAGTCTGCTTCCCAGTTGTCCACTCCCGGAATGAACACTGCTGACAGTGCTTGCACGTGATTCTCCGACCAACGAAGAATCCTGGTGGCTTCCGCCATTGCCACCCTGCTTCTTGTGCCGCCCTGGCGGTTTACATGAGCGACTGCCGTGATGTTGTCTGACTGAATCAGCACTGGTTGGTCTCGAAGCAGAGGCTCCGCTTGACTCAGGGCGTTGTATATGGCCCGTAGCTCCAGGATATTTATGTGCAGACAAGTCTCCTGACTTGACCACAGCCCTTGGAAGTTTCTTCCTTGAGTGACTGCCCCCCACCCTCGGAGGCTTGCATCCGTGGTCACCAGGACCCAGTCCTGTATGCCGAATCTGCGGCCCTCGAGGAGGTGAGCACCTTGTAGCCACCACAGAAGAGACACCCCGGCCCTGGGGGACAGGGTGATCATCCGATGCATCTGAAGATGCGATCCGGACCACTTGTCCAGCAGATCCCACTGAAAGATCCTCGCATGGAACCTGCCGAAGGGAATGGCTTCGTATGACGCCACCATCTTTCCCAGGACTCGTGTGCAGTGATGCACCGACACCTGTTTTGGCTTTAGGAGGTCTCTGACCAGAGTCACGAGCTCCTGAGCCTTCTCCTCCGGGAGAAACACCTTCTTCTGGTCTGTGTCCAGAATCATGCCCAGGAAGGGCAGACGCGTCGCAGGAATCAGCTGCGACTTTGGAATGTTCAGAATCCAGCCGTGCTGACGCAACACTTCCTGAGAGTGTGCTACACTGATCAGCAACCGCTCCCTGGACCTCGCCTTTATGAGGAGATCGTCCAAGTATGGGATAATTGTAACCCCTTGCTTCCGAAGGAGCACCATCATTTCCGCCATCACCTTGGTAAAAACTCTCGGTGCCGTGGACAGGCCAAACGGCAACGTCTGGAATTGGTAATGACAGTCCCGTACCACAAACCTGAGGTACTCCTGATGAGGCAGATTCCATGGGGGAAGTTGGTAAGGCCGATTTTAGGTAACGGTGAGGGGGCGTCACCTCGAATTCCAGCTTGTATCCCTGAGACACAATTTGTATAGCCCAAGGATCCACCTGTGAGCGAACCCACTGGTGGCTGAAATGTCGGAGACGCGCCCCCACGGCTCCGCCTGTGGAGCCCCAGCGGTGGATTTAGTGGAAGCCGGGGAAGACTTTTGTTCCTGGGAACTAGCTGCATGGTGCAGCTTTTTTCCTCTACCCCTGCCTCTGGCAAGAAAGGACGCACCTCTGACCTTCTTGCTCTTCTGAGAACGAAAGGACTGCATTTGGTAATACGGTGCTTTCTTAGGCTGTGGAGGGACATAAGGCAAGAAATTTGACTTCCCAGCCGTAGCTGTGGAAACTAGGTCCGAGAGACCGTCCCCAAACAATTCCTCACCCTTATAAGGTAAAACCTCCATGTGTTTTTTTAGAGTCGGTATCCCCTGTCCATTGCCGAGTCCATAAGACCCTTCTGGCAGAAATGGACATTGCGTTTACTCTAGAGCCCAGCAGGCAAATGTCCCTCTGGGCATCCCGCATATATAGGACCGCGTCCTTGATATGTGCCAGGGTCAGTAGAACAGTGTCCCAGTCCAGGGTATCTATCTCCACAGACAGAGTATCCGTCCATGCAGCTACCGCACTACACATCCAGGCCGAAGCAATTGCTGGTCTCAACAGTGTGCCAGAATGTGCATAAACAGACTTCAGGATATCTTCCTGCTTTCTATCCGCAGGATCCTTTAGGGCGGCCGTATACTGAGACGGCAGGGCCACCTTCTTAGACAAGCGTGTCAACGCCTTGTCTACCCTAGGGGAGGATTCCCAGCGTAACCTGTCAGTTGGCGGGAAAGGATACGCCATAAGTAATCTCTTGGAAATTATCACCTTCCTGTCAGGGGAATCCCACGTTTTCACATAATTCATTTAATTCATGTGAAGGGGGAAAAGTCACTTCATGCTTTTTCTCCCCATACCTATAAATCCTCTTGTCAGGGACAGGATTTTCCTCAAAAAAGTGTAATACATCCTTCATTGCTACAATCATGTAGCGGATGGCTTTAGTCATTTTAGGCTGCAACTTTGCCTCATCGACATAGACACTGGAGTCAGATTCCGTGTCGACATCTGTGTCAACTATCTGGGATAGTGTGCGCTTTTGAGACCCTGAGGGCCTCTGCGCTGTAGGATCAGGCATGGGTTGAGACCCTGACTGTCCCAAGGTTACAGTTTTATCCAATCTGTTATGCAAGGAGTTTACATTATCATTTAACACCTTCCACATATCCATCCAATCAGGTGTCGGCACCGTCACCACACTCAGCTGCACTTGTTCTGCCTCCACGTATCCTTCCTCATCAAACATGTCGACACAGGCGTACCGACACACAGCACACACACAGGGAATGCTCTGACTGAGGACAGGACCCCACAAAGGCTTTTGGGGAGACAGAGAGAGAGAGTATGCCAGCACACACCCCAGCGCTATATATCCCAGGGATTACACTGTACCTTAGTGTTTACCCCGTAGCTGCTGTTAAATATATCTCTGCGCCTAAATTTATGTGCCCCCCCCCTCTCTTTTTTACCCTTTATTGCACCTGTATACTGCAGGGGAGAGCCTGGGGAGCGTCCTTCCAGCGGAGCTGTGAAGAGAAAATGGCGCTGGTGTGCTGAGGAAGAAGGCCCCGCCCCCTCAGCGGCGGGCTTCTGTCCCGCTTTAATGTGTAAAAAATGGCGGGGGCTCGGGCATATATACAGTCCCAGACTGTATATATGTCTATTTTTGCCAAAAAGGTAATTAATTGCTGCCCAGGGCGCCCCCCTTCCCCTGCGCCCTACAGTGACCGGAGTGTGCGGTGTGCTGTGGGAGCAATGGCGCACAGCTGCAGTGCTGTGCGCTACCTTAAGTGAAGACAGGAGTCTTCAGCCGCCGATTTCGATGTCTTCATGCTTCTGCTGCTTCTGTACTTCTGGCTCTGCGAGGGGGACGGCGGCGCGGCTCCGGGAACGGACGATCAAGGTTAGGTACCTGTGTTCGATCCCTCTGGAGCTAATGGTGTCCAGTAGCCTAAGAAGCGCTACCTAGCTGCCGTGAGTAGGTTTGCTTCTCTCCCCTCAGTCCTTCGTAGCAGAGAGTCTGTTGCCAGCAGAAGCTCTCTGAAAATAAAAAACCTGACAAAATACTTTCTTTTCTAGCAAGCTCAGGAGAGCCCACTAGGAGCACCCAGCTCTGGCCGGGCACAGATTCTAACTGTGGTCTGGAGGAGGGGCATAGAGGGAGGAGCCAGTGCACACCAGATAGTACTGAATCTTTCTTTAGGGTGCCCAGTCTCATGCAGAGCCCGTCTATTCCCCATGGTCCTTACGGAGTCCCCAGCATCCACTAGGACGTTAGAGAAATAAGAATTTACTCACCGGTAATTCTATTTCTCGTAGTCCGTAGTGGATGCTGGGGACTCCGTAAGGACCATGGGGAATAGACGGGCTCCGCAGGAGACTGGGCACTCTAAAGAAAGATTCAGTACTATCTGGTGTGCACTGGCTCCTCCCTCTATGCCCCTCCTCCAGACCTCAGTTAAGGAAACTGTGCCCGGAAGAGCTGATATTACAAGGAAAGGATTTTGGAATCCAGGGTAAGACTCATACCAGCCACACCAATCACACTGTACAACTTGTGATAAACTTACCCAGTTAACAGTATGAACAACAACTGAGCATCACTCAACCGATGCTACATAACCATAACCCTTTGTTAAGCAATAACTATATACACGTATTGCAGAAAGTCCGCACTTGGGACGGGCGCCCAGCATCCACTACGGACTACGAGAAATAGAATTACCGGTGAGTAAATTCTTATTTTCTCTAACGTCCTAGTGGATGCTGGGGACTCCGTAAGGACCATGGGGATTATACCAAAGCTCCCAAACGGGCAGGAGAGTGCGGATGACTCTGCAGCACCGAATGGGCAAACACCAGGTCCTCCTCAGCCAGGGTATCAAACTTGTAGAATTTTGCAAATGTGTTTGAACCCGACCAAGTAGCAGCTCGGCAAAGCTGTAATGCCGAGACCCCTCGGGCAGCCGCCCAAGAAGAGCCCACCTTCCTTGTGGAATGGGCTTTCACTGATTTTGGATGCGGCAATCCAGCCGCAGAATGAGCCTGCTGAATCGTGTTACAGATCCAGCGAGCAATGGTTTGCTTTGAAGCAGGAGCACCCAGCTTGTTGGATGCATACAGGATAAACAGCGAGTCAGTTTTCCTGACTCCAGCCGTCCTGGCAACAAAGATCTTCAAAGCCCTGACTACATCAAGCAACTTGGAATCCTCCAAGTCACGAGTAGCCGCAGGCACCACAATGGGTTGTTTCAAATGAAAAGATGACACCACCTTTGGCAGAAACTGCGGACGAGTCAGCAATTCTGCCCTATCCATATGGAAAACCAGATAGGGGCTTTTACATGACAAAGCCGCCAATTCTGACACACGCCTAGCTGAAGCCAAGGCCAACAGCATGACCACTTTCCACGTGAGATACTTTAGCTCCACTGTCTTAAGTGGCTCAAACCAGTGGGATTTCAGGAAACCCAAGACCACGTTAAGATCCCAAGCTGCCACTGGTGGCACAAAAGGAGGCTGAATATGCAGCACTCCCTTAACAAACGTCTGAACTTCAGGCAGTGAAGCCAGTTCTTTTTGAAAGAAAATGGATAGGGCCGAAATCTGGACCTTTATGGACCCTAATTTTAGGCCCATAGTCACACCTGACTGTAGGAAGTGCATGAATCGACCCAGCTGGAATTCCTCTGTAGGGGCCTTCCTGGCCTCACACCAAGCAACATATTTTCGCCATATATGGTGATAATGTTTTGCTGTCACGTCCTTCCTAGCCTTTATCAGCGTAGGAATAACTGCATCCGGAATGCCCTTTTCTGCTAGGATCCGGCGTTCAACCGCCATGCCGTCAAACGCAGCCGCGGTAAGTCTTGGAACAGACAGGGCCCCTGTTGCAACAGGTCCTGTCTGAGAGGCAGAGGCCATGGGTCCTCTGTGAGCATTTCTTGCAGTTCCGGGTACCAAGTCCTTCTTGGCCAATCCGGAACAATGAGTATTGTTCTCACTCCTCTTTTTCTTACGATTCTCAGTACCCTGGGTATGAGAGGAAGAGGAGGAAACACATAGACCGACTGGAATACCCACAGTGTCACCAGTGCGTCCACAGCTACCGCCTGAGGGTCTCTTGACCTGGCGCAATACCTCTTTAATTTTTTATTGAGGCGGGACACCATCATGTCTACCTGTGGCAGTTCCCATCGATTTACAATCTGCGTGAAGACTTCTTGATGAAGTCCCCACTCTCCCGGGTGGAGGTCGTGTCTGCTGAGGAAGTCTGCTTCCCAGTTGTCCACTCCCGGAATGAACACTGCTGACAGTGCTTGCACGTGATTCTCCGACCAACGAAGAATCCTGGTGGCTTCCGCCATTGCCACCCTGCTTCTTGTGCCGCCCTGGCGGTTTACATGAGCGACTGCCGTGATGTTGTCTGACTGAATCAGCACTGGTTGGTCTCGAAGCAGAGGCTCCGCTTGACTCAGGGCGTTGTATATGGCCCGTAGCTCCAGGATATTTATGTGCAGACAAGTCTCCTGACTTGACCACAGCCCTTGGAAGTTTCTTCCTTGAGTGACTGCCCCCCACCCTCGGAGGCTTGCATCCGTGGTCACCAGGACCCAGTCCTGTATGCCGAATCTGCGGCCCTCGAGGAGGTGAGCACCTTGTAGCCACCACAGAAGAGACACCCCGGCCCTGGGGGACAGGGTGATCATCCGATGCATCTGAAGATGCGATCCGGACCACTTGTCCAGCAGATCCCACTGAAAGATCCTCGCATGGAACCTGCCGAAGGGAATGGCTTCGTATGACGCCACCATCTTTCCCAGGACTCGTGTGCAGTGATGCACCGACACCTGTTTTGGCTTTAGGAGGTCTCTGACCAGAGTCACGAGCTCCTGAGCCTTCTCCTCCGGGAGAAACACCTTCTTCTGGTCTGTGTCCAGAATCATGCCCAGGAAGGGCAGACGCGTCGCAGGAATCAGCTGCGACTTTGGAATGTTCAGAATCCAGCCGTGCTGACGCAACACTTCCTGAGAGTGTGCTACACTGATCAGCAACCGCTCCCTGGACCTCGCCTTTATGAGGAGATCGTCCAAGTATGGGATAATTGTAACCCCTTGCTTCCGAAGGAGCACCATCATTTCCGCCATCACCTTGGTAAAAACTCTCGGTGCCGTGGACAGGCCAAACGGCAACGTCTGGAATTGGTAATGACAGTCCCGTACCACAAACCTGAGGTACTCCTGATGAGGCAGATTCCATGGGGGAAGTTGGTAAGGCCGATTTTAGGTAACGGTGAGGGGGCGTCACCTCGAATTCCAGCTTGTATCCCTGAGACACAATTTGTATAGCCCAAGGATCCACCTGTGAGCGAACCCACTGGTGGCTGAAATGTCGGAGACGCGCCCCCACGGCTCCGCCTGTGGAGCCCCAGCGTCATGCGGTGGATTTAGTGGAAGCCGGGGAAGACTTTTGTTCCTGGGAACTAGCTGCATGGTGCAGCTTTTTTCCTCTACCCCTGCCTCTGGCAAGAAAGGACGCACCTCTGACCTTCTTGCTCTTCTGAGAACGAAAGGACTGCATTTGGTAATACGGTGCTTTCTTAGGCTGTGGAGGGACATAAGGCAAGAAATTTGACTTCCCAGCCGTAGCTGTGGAAACTAGGTCCGAGAGACCGTCCCCAAACAATTCCTCACCCTTATAAGGTAAAACCTCCATGTGTTTTTTTAGAGTCGGTATCCCCTGTCCATTGCCGAGTCCATAAGACCCTTCTGGCAGAAATGGACATTGCGTTTACTCTAGAGCCCAGCAGGCAAATGTCCCTCTGGGCATCCCGCATATATAGGACCGCGTCCTTGATATGTGCCAGGGTCAGTAGAACAGTGTCCCAGTCCAGGGTATCTATCTCCACAGACAGAGTATCCGTCCATGCAGCTACCGCACTACACATCCAGGCCGAAGCAATTGCTGGTCTCAACAGTGTGCCAGAATGTGCATAAACAGACTTCAGGATATCTTCCTGCTTTCTATCCGCAGGATCCTTTAGGGCGGCCGTATACTGAGACGGCAGGGCCACCTTCTTAGACAAGCGTGTCAACGCCTTGTCTACCCTAGGGGAGGATTCCCAGCGTAACCTGTCAGTTGGCGGGAAAGGATACGCCATAAGTAATCTCTTGGAAATTATCACCTTCCTGTCAGGGGAATCCCACGTTTTCACATAATTCATTTAATTCATGTGAAGGGGGAAAAGTCACTTCATGCTTTTTCTCCCCATACCTATAAATCCTCTTGTCAGGGACAGGATTTTCCTCAAAAAAGTGTAATACATCCTTCATTGCTACAATCATGTAGCGGATGGCTTTAGTCATTTTAGGCTGCAACTTTGCCTCATCGACATAGACACTGGAGTCAGATTCCGTGTCGACATCTGTGTCAACTATCTGGGATAGTGTGCGCTTTTGAGACCCTGAGGGCCTCTGCGCTGTAGGATCAGGCATGGGTTGAGACCCTGACTGTCCCAAGGTTACAGTTTTATCCAATCTGTTATGCAAGGAGTTTACATTATCATTTAACACCTTCCACATATCCATCCAATCAGGTGTCGGCACCGTCACCACACTCAGCTGCACTTGTTCTGCCTCCACGTATCCTTCCTCATCAAACATGTCGACACAGGCGTACCGACACACAGCACACACACAGGGAATGCTCTGACTGAGGACAGGACCCCACAAAGGCTTTTGGGGAGACAGAGAGAGAGAGTATGCCAGCACACACCCCAGCGCTATATATCCCAGGGATTACACTGTACCTTAGTGTTTACCCCGTAGCTGCTGTTAAATATATCTCTGCGCCTAAATTTATGTGCCTCCCCCCTCTCTTTTTTACCCTTTATTGCACCTGTATACTGCAGGGGAGAGCCTGGGGAGCGTCCTTCCAGCGGAGCTGTGAAGAGAAAATGGCGCTGGTGTGCTGAGGAAGAAGGCCCCGCCCCCTCAGCGGCGGGCTTCTGTCCCGCTTTAATGTGTAAAAAATGGCGGGGGCTCGGGCATATATACAGTCCCAGACTGTATATATGTCTATTTTTGCCAAAAAGGTAATTAATTGCTGCCCAGGGCGCCCCCCTTCCCCTGCGCCCTACAGTGACCGGAGTGTGCGGTGTGCTGTGGGAGCAATGGCGCACAGCTGCAGTGCTGTGCGCTACCTTAAGTGAAGACAGGAGTCTTCAGCCGCCGATTTCGATGTCTTCATGCTTCTGCTGCTTCTGTACTTCTGGCTCTGCGAGGGGGACGGCGGCGCGGCTCCGGGAACGGACGATCAAGGTTAGGTACCTGTGTTCGATCCCTCTGGAGCTAATGGTGTCCAGTAGCCTAAGAAGCGCTACCTAGCTGCCGTGAGTAGGTTTGCTTCTCTCCCCTCAGTCCTTCGTAGCAGAGAGTCTGTTGCCAGCAGAAGCTCTCTGAAAATAAAAAACCTGACAAAATACTTTCTTTTCTAGCAAGCTCAGGAGAGCCCACTAGGAGCACCCAGCTCTGGCCGGGCACAGATTCTAACTGTGGTCTGGAGGAGGGGCATAGAGGGAGGAGCCAGTGCACACCAGATAGTACTGAATCTTTCTTTAGGGTGCCCAGTCTCATGCAGAGCCCGTCTATTCCCCATGGTCCTTACGGAGTCCCCAGCATCCACTAGGACGTTAGAGAAATAAGAATTTACTCACCGGTAATTCTATTTCTCGTAGTCCGTAGTGGATGCTGGGGACTCCGTAAGGACCATGGGGAATAGACGGGCTCCGCAGGAGACTGGGCACTCTAAAGAAAGATTCAGTACTATCTGGTGTGCACTGGCTCCTCCCTCTATGCCCCTCCTCCAGACCTCAGTTAAGGAAACTGTGCCCGGAAGAGCTGATATTACAAGGAAAGGATTTTGGAATCCAGGGTAAGACTCATACCAGCCACACCAATCACACTGTACAACTTGTGATAAACTTACCCAGTTAACAGTATGAACAACAACTGAGCATCACTCAACCGATGCTACATAACCATAACCCTTTGTTAAGCAATAACTATATACACGTATTGCAGAAAGTCCGCACTTGGGACGGGCGCCCAACATCCACTACGGACTACGAGAAATAGAATTACCGGTGAGTAAATTCTTATTTTCTCTAACGTCCTAGTGGATGCTGGGGACTCCGTAAGGACCATGGGGATTATACCAAAGCTCCCAAACGGGCAGGAGAGTGCGGATGACTCTGCAGCACCGAATGGGCAAACACCAGGTCCTCCTCAGCCAGGGTATCAAACTTGTAGAATTTTGCAAATGTGTTTGAACCCGACCAAGTAGCAGCTCGGCAAAGCTGTAATGCCGAGACCCCTCGGGCAGCCGCCCAAGAAGAGCCCACCTTCCTTGTGGAATGGGCTTTCACTGATTTTGGATGCGGCAATCCAGCCGCAGAATGAGCCTGCTGAATCGTGTTACAGATCCAGCGAGCAATGGTTTGCTTTGAAGCAGGAGCACCCAGCTTGTTGGATGCATACAGGATAAACAGCGAGTCAGTTTTCCTGACTCCAGCCGTCCTGGCAACAAAGATCTTCAAAGCCCTGACTACATCAAGCAACTTGGAATCCTCCAAGTCACGAGTAGCCGCAGGCACCACAATGGGTTGTTTCAAATGAAAAGATGACACCACCTTTGGCAGAAACTGCGGACGAGTCAGCAATTCTGCCCTATCCATATGGAAAACCAGATAGGGGCTTTTACATGACAAAGCCGCCAATTCTGACACACGCCTAGCTGAAGCCAAGGCCAACAGCATGACCACTTTCCACGTGAGATACTTTAGCTCCACTGTCTTAAGTGGCTCAAACCAGTGGGATTTCAGGAAACCCAAGACCACGTTAAGATCCCAAGCTGCCACTGGTGGCACAAAAGGAGGCTGAATATGCAGCACTCCCTTAACAAACGTCTGAACTTCAGGCAGTGAAGCCAGTTCTTTTTGAAAGAAAATGGATAGGGCCGAAATCTGGACCTTTATGGACCCTAATTTTAGGCCCATAGTCACACCTGACTGTAGGAAGTGCATGAATCGACCCAGCTGGAATTCCTCTGTAGGGGCCTTCCTGGCCTCACACCAAGCAACATATTTTCGCCATATATGGTGATAATGTTTTGCTGTCACGTCCTTCCTAGCCTTTATCAGCGTAGGAATAACTGCATCCGGAATGCCCTTTTCTGCTAGGATCCGGCGTTCAACCGCCATGCCGTCAAACGCAGCCGCGGTAAGTCTTGGAACAGACAGGGCCCCTGTTGCAACAGGTCCTGTCTGAGAGGCAGAGGCCATGGGTCCTCTGTGAGCATTTCTTGCAGTTCCGGGTACCAAGTCCTTCTTGGCCAATCCGGAACAATGAGTATTGTTCTCACTCCTCTTTTTCTTACGATTCTCAGTACCCTGGGTATGAGAGGAAGAGGAGGAAACACATAGACCGACTGGAATACCCACGGTGTCACCAGTGCGTCCACAGCTACCGCCTGAGGGTCTCTTGACCTGGCGCAATACCTCTTTAATTTTTTATTGAGGCGGGACACCATCATGTCTACCTGTGGCAGTTCCCATCGATTTACAATCTGCGTGAAGACTTCTTGATGAAGTCCCCACTCTCCCGGGTGGAGGTCGTGTCTGCTGAGGAAGTCTGCTTCCCAGTTGTCCACTCCCGGAATGAACACTGCTGACAGTGCTTGCACGTGATTCTCCGACCAACGAAGAATCCTGGTGGCTTCCGCCATTGCCACCCTGCTTCTTGTGCCGCCCTGGCGGTTTACATGAGCGACTGCCGTGATGTTGTCTGACTGAATCAGCACTGGTTGGTCTCGAAGCAGAGGCTCCGCTTGACTCAGGGCGTTGTATATGGCCCGTAGCTCCAGGATATTTATGTGCAGACAAGTCTCCTGACTTGACCACAGCCCTTGGAAGTTTCTTCCTTGAGTGACTGCCCCCCACCCTCGGAGGCTTGCATCCGTGGTCACCAGGACCCAGTCCTGTATGCCGAATCTGCGGCCCTCGAGGAGGTGAGCACCTTGTAGCCACCACAGAAGAGACACCCCGGCCCTGGGGGACAGGGTGATCATCCGATGCATCTGAAGATGCGATCCGGACCACTTGTCCAGCAGATCCCACTGAAAGATCCTCGCATGGAACCTGCCGAAGGGAATGGCTTCGTATGACGCCACCATCTTTCCCAGGACTCGTGTGCAGTGATGCACCGACACCTGTTTTGGCTTTAGGAGGTCTCTGACCAGAGTCACGAGCTCCTGAGCCTTCTCCTCCGGGAGAAACACCTTCTTCTGGTCTGTGTCCAGAATCATGCCCAGGAAGGGCAGACGCGTCGCAGGAATCAGCTGCGACTTTGGAATGTTCAGAATCCAGCCGTGCTGACGCAACACTTCCTGAGAGTGTGCTACACTGATCAGCAACCGCTCCCTGGACCTCGCCTTTATGAGGAGATCGTCCAAGTATGGGATAATTGTAACCCCTTGCTTCCGAAGGAGCACCATCATTTCCGCCATCACCTTGGTAAAAACTCTCGGTGCCGTGGACAGGCCAAACGGCAACGTCTGGAATTGGTAATGACAGTCCCGTACCACAAACCTGAGGTACTCCTGATGAGGCAGATTCCATGGGGGAAGTTGGTAAGGCCGATTTTAGGTAACGGTGAGGGGGCGTCACCTCGAATTCCAGCTTGTATCCCTGAGACACAATTTGTATAGCCCAAGGATCCACCTGTGAGCGAACCCACTGGTGGCTGAAATGTCGGAGACGCGCCCCCACGGCTCCGCCTGTGGAGCCCCAGCGTCATGCGGTGGATTTAGTGGAAGCCGGGGAAGACTTTTGTTCCTGGGAACTAGCTGCATGGTGCAGCTTTTTTCCTCTACCCCTGCCTCTGGCAAGAAAGGACGCACCTCTGACCTTCTTGCTCTTCTGAGAACGAAAGGACTGCATTTGGTAATACGGTGCTTTCTTAGGCTGTGGAGGGACATAAGGCAAGAAATTTGACTTCCCAGCCGTAGCTGTGGAAACTAGGTCCGAGAGACCGTCCCCAAACAATTCCTCACCCTTATAAGGTAAAACCTCCATGTGTTTTTTTAGAGTCGGTATCCCCTGTACATTGCCGAGTCCATAAGACCCTTCTGGCAGAAATGGACATTGCGTTTACTCTAGAGCCCAGCAGGCAAATGTCCCTCTGGGCATCCCGCATATATAGGACCGCGTCCTTGATATGTGCCAGGGTCAGTAGAACAGTGTCCCAGTCCAGGGTATCTATCTCCACAGACAGAGTATCCGTCCATGCAGCTACCGCACTACACATCCAGGCCGAAGCAATTGCTGGTCTCAACAGTGTGCCAGAATGTGCATAAACAGACTTCAGGATATCTTCCTGCTTTCTATCCGCAGGATCCTTTAGGGCGGCCGTATACTGAGACGGCAGGGCCACCTTCTTAGACAAGCGTGTCAACGCCTTGTCTACCCTAGGGGAGGATTCCCAGCGTAACCTGTCAGTTGGCGGGAAAGGATACGCCATAAGTAATCTCTTGGAAATTATCACCTTCCTGTCAGGGGAATCCCACGTTTTCACATAATTCATTTAATTCATGTGAAGGGGGAAAAGTCACTTCATGCTTTTTCTCCCCATACCTATAAATCCTCTTGTCAGGGACAGGATTTTCCTCAAAAAAGTGTAATACATCCTTCATTGCTACAATCATGTAGCGGATGGCTTTAGTCATTTTAGGCTGCAACTTTGCCTCATCGACATAGACACTGGAGTCAGATTCCGTGTCGACATCTGTGTCAACTATCTGGGATAGTGTGCGCTTTTGAGACCCTGAGGGCCTCTGCGCTGTAGGATCAGGCATGGGTTGAGACCCTGACTGTCCCAAGGTTACAGTTTTATCCAATCTGTTATGCAAGGAGTTTACATTATCATTTAACACCTTCCACATATCCATCCAATCAGGTGTCGGCACCGTCACCACACTCAGCTGCACTTGTTCTGCCTCCACGTATCCTTCCTCATCAAACATGTCGACACAGGCGTACCGACACACAGCACACACACAGGGAATGCTCTGACTGAGGACAGGACCCCACAAAGGCTTTTGGGGAGACAGAGAGAGAGAGTATGCCAGCACACACCCCAGCGCTATATATCCCAGGGATTACACTGTACCTTAGTGTTTACCCCGTAGCTGCTGTTAAATATATCTCTGCGCCTAAATTTATGTGCCCCCCCCCTCTCTTTTTTACCCTTTATTGCACCTGTATACTGCAGGGGAGAGCCTGGGGAGCGTCCTTCCAGCGGAGCTGTGAAGAGAAAATGGCGCTGGTGTGCTGAGGAAGAAGGCCCCGCCCCCTCAGCGGCGGGCTTCTGTCCCGCTTTAATGTGTAAAAAATGGCGGGGGCTCGGGCATATATACAGTCCCAGACTGTATATATGTCTATTTTTGCCAAAAAGGTAATTAATTGCTGCCCAGGGCGCCCCCCTTCCCCTGCGCCCTACAGTGACCGGAGTGTGCGGTGTGCTGTGGGAGCAATGGCGCACAGCTGCAGTGCTGTGCGCTACCTTAAGTGAAGACAGGAGTCTTCAGCCGCCGATTTCGATGTCTTCATGCTTCTGCTGCTTCTGTACTTCTGGCTCTGCGAGGGGGACGGCGGCGCGGCTCCGGGAACGGACGATCAAGGTTAGGTACCTGTGTTCGATCCCTCTGGAGCTAATGGTGTCCAGTAGCCTAAGAAGCGCTACCTAGCTGCCGTGAGTAGGTTTGCTTCTCTCCCCTCAGTCCTTCGTAGCAGAGAGTCTGTTGCCAGCAGAAGCTCTCTGAAAATAAAAAACCTGACAAAATACTTTCTTTTCTAGCAAGCTCAGGAGAGCCCACTAGGAGCACCCAGCTCTGGCCGGGCACAGATTCTAACTGTGGTCTGGAGGAGGGGCATAGAGGGAGGAGCCAGTGCACACCAGATAGTACTGAATCTTTCTTTAGGGTGCCCAGTCTCATGCAGAGCCCGTCTATTCCCCATGGTCCTTACGGAGTCCCCAGCATCCACTAGGACGTTAGAGAAATAAGAATTTACTCACCGGTAATTCTATTTCTCGTAGTCCGTAGTGGATGCTGGGGACTCCGTAAGGACCATGGGGAATAGACGGGCTCCGCAGGAGACTGGGCACTCTAAAGAAAGATTCAGTACTATCTGGTGTGCACTGGCTCCTCCCTCTATGCCCCTCCTCCAGACCTCAGTTAAGGAAACTGTGCCCGGAAGAGCTGACATTACAAGGAAAGGATTTTGGAATCCAGGGTAAGACTCATACCAGCCACACCAATCACACTGTACAACTTGTGATAAACTTACCCAGTTAACAGTATGAACAACAACTGAGCATCACTCAACCGATGCTACATAACCATAACCCTTAGTTAAGCAATAACTATATACACGTATTGCAGAAAGTCCGCACTTGGGACGGGCGCCCAGCATCCACTACGGACTACGAGAAATAGAATTACCGGTGAGTAAATTCCTATTTTCTCTAACGTCCTAGTGGATGCTGGGGACTCCGTAAGGACCATGGGGATTATACCAAAGCTCCCAAACGGGCAGGAGAGTGCGGATGACTCTGCAGCACCGAATGGGCAAACACAAGGTCCTCCTCAGCCAGGGTATCAAACCTGTAGAATTTTGCAATAGTGTTTGAACCCGACCAAGTAGCAGCTCGGCAAAGCTGTAATGCAGAGAACCCTCGGGCAGCCGCCCAAGAAGAGCCCACTTTTCTTGTGGAATGGGCTTTCACTGATTTCGGCTGCGGCAATCCCGCCGCAGAATGAGCCTGCTGAATCGTGTTACAGATCCAGCGAGCAATAGTTTGCTTTGAAGCAGGAGCACCCAGCTTGTTGGATGCATACAGGATAAACAGCGAGTCAGTCTTCCTGACTCCAGCCGGTCTGGTTACATAAATCTTCAAAGCCCGGACTACGTCCAGCAACTTGGAGTCCTCCAAGTCACGAGTAGCCGCAGGCACCACAATAGGTTGGTTCAAATGAAAAGGTGACACCACCTTTGGCAGAAACTGCGGACGAGTCCGCAATTCTGCCCTGTTCATATGGATAGGGCCGAAATCTGGACCTTTATGGACCCTAATTTTAGGCCCATAGTCACACCTGACTGTAGGAAGTGCAGGAATCAACCCAGCTGGAATTCCTCTGTAGGGGCCTTCCTGGCCTCACACCAAGCAACATATTTTCGCCATATACGGTGATAATGCTTTGCGGTCACGTCCTTCCTAGCCTTTGTCAGCGTAGGAATAACTTCAGCGTAGGAATAACTTCATCCGGAATGCCCTTTTCTGCTAGGATTCGGCGTTCAACCGCCATGCCGTCAAACGCAGCAGCGGTAAGTCTTGGAACAGACAGGGCCCCTGTTGCAACAGGTCCTGTCTGAACGGTAGAGGCCATGGTTCCTCTGTGAGCATTTCTTGCAGTTCCGGGTACCAAGTCCTTCTTGGCCAGTCCGGAACAATGAGTATTGTTTTCACTCTTCTTTTCCTTACGATTCTCAGTACCTTGGGTATGAGAGGAAGAGGAGGAAACACATAGACCGACTGGAACACCCACGGTGTTACCAGTGCGTCCACAGCTATCGCCTGAGGGTCCCTTGAACTGGCGCAATACCTTTTTAGCATTTTGTTGAGGCGGGACGCCATCATGTCCACCTGTGGCAGTTCCCACCGACTTGCAATCTGCGTGAAGACTTCTTGATGAAGTCCCCACTCTCCCGGGTGGAGTTTGTGCCTGCTGAGGAAGTCTGCTTCCCAGTTGTCCACTCCCGGAATGAACACTGCTGACAGTGCTTGCACGTGATTCTCCGCCCAACGAAGAATCCTTGTGGCTTCCGCCATCGCCACTCTGCTTCTTGTGCCGCCCTGGCGGTTTACATGAGCCACTGCGGTGATGTTGTCTGACTGAAACAGCACCGGTTGGTTGCGAAGCAGAGGCTCCGCTTGACTCAGGGCGTTGTATATGGCCCTTAGTTCCAGGATATTTATGTGCAGACAAGCCTCCTGACTTGACCACAACCCTTGGAAGTTTCTTCCCTGAGTGACTGCCCCCCATCCTCGGAGGCTCGCATCCGTGGTCACCAGGACCCAGTCCTGTATGCCGAACCTGCGGCCCTCGAGAAGGTGAGCACTCTGCAGCCACCACAGAAGAGACACCCTGGCCCTGGGGGACAGGGTGATCAGCCGATGCATCTGAAGATGGGATCCGGACCACTTGTCCAACAGATCCCACTGAAAGATCCTCGCATGGAACCTGCCGAAGGGAATGGCTTCGTATGATGCCACCATCTTTCCCAGGACACCTGTTCCGGTTTTAAGAGGTCTCTGACTAGAGTCACGAGCTCCTCAGCCTTCTCCGCCGGGAGAAACACCTTCTTCTAGTCTGTGTCCAGAATCATGCCCAGAAAGGGCAGACGCGTCGTAGGAATCAGCTGCGATTTTGGGATATTCAGAATCCAGCCGTGCTGTTGCAACACTTCCTGAGAGTGTGCTACGCTGATCAGCAACTGCTCTCTGGACCTCGCCTTTATGAGGAGATCGTCCAAGTATGGGATAATTGTGACTCCTTGCTTTCTCAGGAGCACCATCATTTCCGCCATTACCTTGGTAAATATTCTCGGTGCCGTGGAGAGTCCAAACGGCAACGTCTGGAATTGGTAATGACAGTCCTGTACCACAAATCTGAGGTACTCCTGATGAGGTGGATAAATGGGGACATGCAAGTAAGCATCCTTGATGTCCAGAGACACCATAAAATCCCCCTCATCCAGGCTTGCAATGACCGCTCTGAGCGATTCCATTTTGAACTCGAATTTATTCAGATAAATGTTCAGGGATTTTAAATTCAAGATGGGTCTGACCGAACCGTCCGGTTTCGGTACTACAAACATAGTGGAATAGTAACCCCTTCCCTGTTGAAGGAGAGGAACCTTTACAACCACCTGCTTGAGGTATAACTTGTGAATTGCTGCCAGCACTACCTCCCTTTCCATGGGGGAAGCTGGCAAGGACGATTTTAGGTAACGGTGAGGGGGCGTCACCTCGAATTCCAGTTTGTATCCCTGAGACACAACTTGTATAGCCCAAGGATCCACCCGTGAGCGTACCCACTGGTGGCTGAAATGTCGGAGACGCGCCCCCACGGCTCCGCCTGTGGAGCCCCAGCGTCATGCGGTGGATTTAGTGGAAGCCGGGGAGGACTTTTGTTCCTGGGAACTAGCTGCGTGGTGCAGCCTCTTTCCTCTACCCCTGCCTCTGGCAAGAAAGGATGCACCTCTGACTTTCTTGCTCTTTTGCAAACGAAAGGACTGCATTTGGTAATACGGTGCTTTCTTAGGCTGTGGCGGGACATAAGGCAAGAAATTTGACTTCCCAGCCGTAGCTGTGGAAACTAGGTCTGAGAGACCGTCCCCAAACAATTCCTCACCCTTATAAGGTAAAACCTCCACGTGTTTTTTAGAGTCGGTATCCCCTGTCCATTGCCGAGTCCATAAGACCCTTCTGGCAGAAATGGACATTGCGTTTACTCTAGAGCCCAGCAGGCAAATGTCCCTCTGGGCATCCCGCATATATAGGACCGCGTCCTTGATATGTGCCAGGGTCATTAGAACAGAGTCCCTGTCCAGGGTATCTAACTCCACAGACAGAGTATCCGTCCATGCTGCTACCGCACTACACATCCAGGCCGAAGCAATTGCTGGCCTCAGCAGCGTACCAGAATGTGTGTAAACAGACTTCAGGATAGCTTCCTGCTTTCTAACCGCAGGATCCTTTAGGGCGGCCGTATCCTGAGACGGCAGGGCCATCTTCTTAGATAAGCGTGTCAACGCCTTGTCTACCCTGGGGGAGGATTCCCAGCGTAACCTGTCCGTTGGCGGGAAAGGATACGCCATCAGCAATCTCTTGGAAATTACTACCTTCCTATCAGGGGAATCCCACGCTTTTTCACATAATTCATTCAATTCATGTGACGGGGGAAAAGCCACTTCTTGCCTTTTCTCCCCATACATATAAATCCTCTTGTCAGGGACAGGATTTTCCTCAGAAATGTGTAACACATCCTTCATTGCCACAATCATGTAGCGGATGGCTTTAGTCATTTTAGGCTGCAACTTTGCATCATCGTCATTGTCAAAGTCGGAAAAATATCATGCTACACGTTGCCATATATCCACCCCATGCGCGTGCCGCTGCATGTACACATTCTCTCCCGTGCGTGCACATATTCGCAGTTGCGTGACGGCGCCTCCTCGGCCATGCGCTCGAGCGCATGGTATGTGCATTTACGGTAGAGTTTGTGTGCGTCTAGCGGGCGACTCAATCGTTACATAGTAAATCCAAATAGTATATTTTATAGATAATGTTCCCCTTAATAATAACTGAAAGTTTGTTTATTGTGACTGGTCCCTGGACAGAGGAATTCCTCTTTGCATGATACGAAGGGTCAGATAGGATTTGAGCAGTGGTGTTTGGTACCTAACTAAAGAACATTTTATTAGAAACAATCCGGTGCTGGTTAGGTAAAGATTAATCGCTCCTGCGTATAGTTATGTCTATTAGTAGATTCTGGACATTTATTCATTGTCCATGTGTTGGAAATCCTGAGTTTCCCTCCCACCTGAGCAGTCTGAAATAGTCACAGCCCACCTGTTCAAACAAACCTATGACCTTTTGTTGTAATAGGAAGACAGATTCCTGTGTCCAATGAACAATGAGATTATAGGTCCCTTTGTAGTGTACTGTATGCAGTGTATATAAGGACAGCCAGCCTGGCCAGCTCAGTCTCTCTCTCCACAAACGGTTTTCATCTTGACTAACTCGGAGCTGGTACCAGAGCTGCGCAGCGATCATTCCCCAGTGTGTGTAAGTACTCTCTGTGACCAACTTATTCCCGGTTTGTATTTGCCATACTCTCTCTCTGTTATTGTATAAGATTGTGACGCTATTGTGTATTTATGTGTAGTTATTCTGCTTAGATATTGATGTTAGACTGTAGTGTATGAACTGTTAACTGTTTTTAACTTTTACATCAGCTAGACATTGTTAGTAAAGGTGTTGGAACCTCAGCAGGGTGTCTGTGTGTTTCTAGCTAGTACAAAGGGTTTCTGTGTATTTCAAATCACTCAAACAGCTTGCTTATATATCCAGGTTAACCAGTTGTATATCATTACAGTGTTACATTTCTAAGGTTTACAGTGTAAGCATATTATGTGTTTAAAGTTTATAAAAGTACTGTCTGTGTGTGCGCTCGCAGTGTGTATTCCATACACCCAGCGCAGTGTGTGTACATTACTTGCGTACCACGTGTGAGGCCTTCATACGCAAATAGCGTATGAAGTGCGTAGCACGTGCACGATGTTTATCGGCCACTACGGCTACACGGTATTCGTATATAGCTAATGTTAAAAGGTAGATATTTGACTCTATCAATTGGGGGCAAGTCCGGTCCATCTCATATCCGCAGTCAGGTGAAAATGCGCAGACTTTATCGATCAGCAAAGGGAGGAAAGGTAGTATCTTGTAGTGCTGATCAGATGAGAGTCTACGTCTGATTCTTTTGGCTTGTAGGGAAGCTGGTGGAATCCGAAGAAGGTAGGAACATTAAGCTATTGTCTTTGTAAATCTGGTTTTTATTTCTATTTGGTGCCAACTGCACACGCAGATTGGATGGCTTGTCTGTTTAAATAGGTTTAAAAGTATTTTTAATCGCTCTGCATAGCGTGATAGTTTTACCCAGGCTTAAAAATAACTTCAGGGGCTGGCATGATGATTTTCTCTGTGACAAAAGGAGCCGCATGGTCTGTCCTCCATTTTGTGTAACCCTCATGGATGTGGAAGGGGGAGGAGCAGCGGCCATTTTGGGAAGGTCAAATTTTTTTTTCTAAGCGGCTGATTTTCAGTTGACTCAGGAAATAATCAGCCATCCATTGTCAAAAAGAAATCATCATTTAATGAGTTTTTAATGCATTTGTTTAGTCCATGTCATGGTCAATCATGAGTGGTTCAGAAAGAGTTTGATATAAGTTAATAGTGGAATGAGTATTTGATTTAAGAACGATACACAGATAAAACAAAGTTTTGGTTTTTTTTTTTTTCTTTACCTCCCTATTCTAGGATTCTCTGCTTGGTGTAGGATAACCATTGAAGTGCAAATTAACCTGTATAACTGGGTTTTGGTTTTTTTCCCTCTCCCAGCAGTGAAAGAAATCGCACATTCATATGCAAATTAGAAGCACTGAATAGGGTCTTATATATGTAATAGTGATTAGTACATATATGTAATATCTATATGTGCGTGCTTACATCAATGTATGTTATTAGATTAATTTAGAATTGCATTTTCATTTGTGTATTTTCACATATCTCACTTTCCTGTTTGCCATTTATAATTGATAACGTGCTGAGAAAGATTTGTTGCTATTGGTAGTTAAAAGTAAAAATAATACGTTAAGGGGTAAATTGTAAAACACGCACACGGCTTTGCCTAAAGATACAAGGAAAGATCTGTGTGGTGCTTGGTAGATGATTACAGTTAAAGATCATTTACATTGATATAAACGTGTTAGTTGTATTTCTGTGTATATACCTGGCTTGCGTACATGTGTCTCTAACAAAGGACGGGACTAGCGTACGCGACGCAAGGGCCGACGCACGGAGCGTATATTACGCAACGGAGCGTCTGGGTGCGCCCACATAATACAAATCACACGATAGTATTGTTTTAGTTAGGCGATAAGGAGGCAACGCGATAATAGCGCAAGTCAAATCTCAGTGTCCTAAATTTTAAGCTAATAGATCCTTCTCTAATTGCAACTCCTTGGGATTAGCCTGCGATACTGAATGAAAGGGATTTCTGCGCAGAAACGAAAGTAAAGAGTATATGAGGTGAAAGAGTGTGTGTGTGTATATATATATATATATATATATATATATATATGTTTCTAAATTTTGGGGTGGAACCACAGGAAATCATCGAGTTCTCGTGAGGTACATACGTGTAAGTGACGGCACGGTGGCTTGGGAGGCATCCCTTGTTAAACATTTAAAATAAGAGCATTAGAGTATAGCAGACCAGGAGGTCTACTGTAGCACAGACCAGGAGGTCTAGGTACAGCAGATTAGGAAGTCCGCTATAGATAAAGAAGCACAACACCAGGAAGGGTTGGTGCGGTACCCATATAGGCCATTAAGCTCTGGCTGAAGGAATTCGCAGCCACAATTTTCGATTCCACTGGTCGCTCCGCACATAAGATTAGTTGCTTATGTGCAGAACGATTGTACCGCACGTAATTGTGTGCATTAGTTAGTAACTTGACCCAGTACCATTTGCGTACGCTAGAGGGGTCATAAACGCTATTTGTACATTCTAACGTGATTTGTGTAATTTTTATTTATTTTAAGGGAGGTTCGCTGGTCACTCGGGAATTCTCTAACAACAGTTACTGGGAAGGGTTAAGTGCTCTTCGGATCACACCCACATGTTCCAGTAAATAGAGGTTCAGGTCGCAGGGGCCCTAGGTTGAGTACGCCAGCGCTAAGGCAGTGTGTGGGCGTATTGGTCGACGTGGGCGAGTGAGTGGAGGTACTCGGTAAACTTCCGCCGCCGGCCTACCCCGGACATCTTGGTTTTTGTAAGGGTTCGCTGAAGACCCTGATTTGAAGGTCAGAGGTAGTGAAAGCAACACCTGCAAAGATGGGGGCCAGTTGTTCAGGTAGGGGGCGATCAACCTCGGTTCGGGTTGACTTAGTAAACCGACCAATCGGGTCGGCAAGGTATGTTATGTGTGAGAAATACGGTTCACACACAGAGGTTTTGTGCGATGAATGGGAAAGAATGACTGTGCATGATGGGGAAAAGTTCCCACGGGTAGGCAGTTTTAGTCCCGAGGTGTTACAAAATCTAAGGAGAAGGATATGTCTCATTAAATCTGCAAAGAGACGGATCAAACATTATGATTATTTACAGTTATGGCAACAGGAAGGTGAAATACAAAGAGGATTGGCTCAAGCGGCTGGATCTAACCCTGTCAGAAAACTGATAGCCACCGCTCCCCCACCACCATACATAACAGGAGAGAAAGTGGTCACAGAGAAAGGCACACTGGTGTTTGATAAACATGCATTTAGCAACTGTATAGATAAGAATAATTGTAATAAATGTAACAAGAATAATTGTAATACTGTTAAATGTACAACTGTTAACCCATGCAAGTTGCACCCCATGTTAAACTTCCCTCAGGATTACCAGCAAGAAAGTGAACACAGCACGATGTCGGAACCTTTTCCAGCAGCCATCATACAAGACATCCAGGTGGACGCGACCAAATCGGTAAAGGCTGTAATCAAACCTCCTAACAGAAGGTCAGGTGAGGTCGTGTCCACAGGTACGTACGGTGTTATATATCACGCACAAACAAATGTACCTCATATTATAGAACCAACACAAGATGATGTAGTTGAATTTGATCCTGTCAGGGTGGGAATTATTCCCGTCAAGGACAGTGCAATGCGCCGTCCCTGGTCCCGGATGGAATTGAGAGCAATTATGTCTGAATTCCCTGATCCTAGGAAAGATCTAGTTGCATGTCAGAGGATTATAAAAGAACTAGGAAACTCCGCCGAACCCACCAACAAAGATTGGCGGACAGTGCTGAGGGCATGTTTGCCCTCCAGTGTTGACCCTGCGAAATTTATTACTGATTGTAAATTAGACACAGAAGTACCTCAAACGGAGGAACACAATCGGGAATGTATTAAGCATCAGTGACTGCATTAAGAAAGTCCACTGTTGGGCATGAGCAAAACATCAGCAAGCACAGGGAGGTAAGAAGCCTCAGATCCCTGTGGGTAAGTCAAAGGTGATAAGGTGTTATAATTGCCAGAAGGAAGGTCATTTTGCACAAAGTTGTAGGTTTAAAGATCTACAGAAGATATATCAACCCCCTAGACAAGAACACGAGCAGAGTTATGACACACGAAATTGTAATCAGGAATCACCTAGGAAGAAGTTTGGGCCGCACCTGTAATATGCAGTCAGGAAAGTTGATCATTAGGACTGGTAGTAAACCTGAGGTTACAGTTAATGATATTGGGAGGTCAGTTCCTTGTAGACACAGGAACGGCCAGGTAAACTTTGTAATTTATCTGTAAATGTTTCTTTTTCCCCATCTCTGACGTTCATCGGCAGAACTCAAACATCACATAGCTATTTGGTCTTTGCAGAAGTCTACCTAACCCCAGTGTGACCTACCGACATCGGTGTGTCCTGGCCAGGCACAAAAAGGTGGAGTGTGGAAATACTGGTGGGGAGGGGACTTCGCAAGGATACCAGTGGATGTGTTGGTGTGACAGCCTGATGAACGGAAGATCTGACAATGGTTTTTTTGTTTGTTGTTTAATGTAAAATGTGATGAATTGTTCTCTCTCTCGTTTGTTTTTTTTTCTCTCTTCTCTCTCATGTTCTTATGTTTTAAAGATGGTATGTCACACATCAGTTAGACAAATGGTAATGCAAGATTTTTGCTCCTTACAGAAAGATCGCAGATTTGGAAGGAATATTGTATCACCGGAATGTTCGTTTTGAAGACTGAGAGACAGCACCTTTGAGATGACAGCAGAGCAAGAGGAACAACAAGACTAGAGGACATAAGACATCGTAACAATTTTCTTTCCCCTCAAAGTATTTTTTTTGTACCATTACAAATTTCTCTTTCTCCTCCTGTAAGATGGACTCGCCCCAAGAGACTGCAGTCCGTGTTTTCCTGTTGACCATGATGTTGACCAGAGCAGTCTGTTTCGGTGAGAGTACCAGTGAGGTCGAGAAAGGATCTGGAATGGGTTCTGATGACAGAGACGGAGGTGTAAATTTCCAATAGAAACACAATCACAGAGCAAAGGCGAGTACCAGAAAACGATCTAGCAGCCATGTTATTTATAGACATTGTGAAGGATTGTTAGCTGAAGAGAACTGCATCTGTAGGCATTGCGACAACATAGTTGAGGATGGGTGCATCAAGAAATGTCAGTCCAGTTTTAATATCCACATGGACCGGCATCCACTGAGTGACTATCACTCCTTAGTGGGTAAAGTGTTAAACCAGACAGACTGTTGGGTATGCTCTCAAGTACCTCAAGGTCATAGCAAATCAGGACTAGTACCATTCCCTTTAACTGTAGGAGAGGTACTTGAGCTAAGTGGTGGGAGGCCGGTGGACAAGAGGTTTAATATCTCTAGTCCTCCTAGTTTGAAGCTCCACCGATATCATGTGGATAGGTCCTTAGTATGCTTAACATTTCCAATCCCCGAAAGCCGGGAAATTGGGAAGTGTCATGGAGTAATCAAACCATGACATTCTCACATAGAGCCGATAGAATGCCCACAGACACAGAACTTATACGCCAGATAGCCGACCATGGAAAATATTTCCGGTATAGGTACACTCTAGGAAGTAGGACCATGCGAGTTGGAGAAGTATCACCAGGATACTGTGCACATATCATACAACCAGATATGTGTACTAGACAGATGGGAGAATTAGGGTTAGGAGATTTCACATGGAAAGTTTGTAACATGGTTATGTCATACTCAGTCCCATATGTTCTCCCTGATGATGCATATTTCATATGCGGGAGGAAGGCGTATAAGTGGCTTGCCCCAAACTCAGAGGGATTGTGCTATATTGGAAAAGTACTGCCTGAAGTAATGACTGTAACCCATAACAAAATGAAAGATATTCACCGCAGTGCCCAAGCTCCTTATACTCACACTCATTACGAGCACGTCGTTAAATGGCACCTGATAGAGAGGACAGAGCATTCAGCCTCTGATCTGATCCATGAATCCACCGGGATTCAATTCCTACTCGCGGTATTGTGTTACCCTAGCAACTCAATATGGAATAAAGAGCTGCACGTACATTACAAACAGCACGGAGGACCCAGCCGAGGTCATAGACCAAAAGATGGATGACATTTTACAATTAAAGTGGGAGTTTCGAAGGAAACACAATCTCACACTCGCTGCTGTGGGTAATGAGCTGACCAGTTGGGTGTCATGGTTGAACCCACGAAATTGGTTCTCGGGCTTAGGAGAATGGGCCCAAGGTATTATTATGGATGTAGGGAAATTTCTTTGGTGTATTTTGGGAATCGTCATATTGGTTGGACTGATATTTAGATGCGTTCAGGTTTTAGCGAAGTGTAAAAGTAATACCAGGGTGATGTCTAAGGAGCGAGGACACTGTACTAACAACAACTAATTTGATTTATGACCCAACAATAGAGACAATGTTGTGATGAAAATGTGATTCCACGGTCCGTTTCTTTCACCCGTTTCTCCTTTGTTTTCCTCCAAGGTACAAAGACATCCGCTTGGAAGAAGAATTTGACAACCTCTTTTATACAGACCATTGATGGACTATGCCACAGACCCCCAATATCCCTAGTGACTAACTTTTACGATAGCCCAATACTTTAGAGACTGTAACTTTCTGGACAATGGAAAAGCTTTTGTCACCATTTATAGCAAAAGCATCAAGAGACATCAGACAACATGTACATCAAGACAAGACATCAGACAAGACCTCAATCGGCGACTGTTTATTTAAACTCACAGTTTACGACTGCATTTATAACGATTGCTTATCTTCACCTCTACAGACTTCAGGTAATAACACACAGTCGATAGGGAATATAGACACAGATATCAGCACTCACTCCTCCCTTTTCCCAATCATAAAATGGTATTTACATGATGACATATATTTTTCTTGTTTGAACTGTTTTAGGAAGTGGCAGTTATTGATGACTGCCAAAGGGTGTACTGTCAGTCGGAAAAATATCATGCTACACGTTGCCATATATCCACCCCATGCGCGTGCCGCTGCACGTACACATTCTCTCCCGTGCGTGCGCATATTCGCAGTTGCGTGACGGCGCCTCCTCGGCCATGCGCTCGAGCGCATGGTATGTGCATTTACGGTAGAGTTTGTGTGCGTCTAGCGGGCGACTCAATCGTTACATAGTAAATCCAAATAGTATGTTTTATAGATAATGTTCCCCTTAATAATAACTGAAAGTTTGTTTATTGTGACTGGTCCCTGGACAGAGGAATTCCTCTTTGCATGATACGAAGGGTCAGATAGGTACCAAACACCACTGCTCAAATCCTAACTAAAGAACATTTTATTAGAAACAATCCGGTGCTGGTTAGGTAAAGATTAATCGCTCCTGCGTATAGTTATGTCTATTAGTAGATTCTGGACATTTATTCATTGTCCATGTGTTGGAAATCCTGAGTTTCCCTCCCACCTGAGCAGTCTGAAATAGTCACAGCCCACCTGTTCAAACAAACCTATGACCTTTTGTTGTAATATGAAGACAGATTCCTGTGTCCAATGAACAATGAGATTATAGGTCCCTTTGTAGTGTACTGTATGCAGTGTATATAAGGACAGCCAGCCTGGCCAGCTCAGTCTCTCTCTCCACAAACGGTTTTCATCTTGACTAACTCAGAGCTGGTACCAGAGCTGCGCAGCGATCATTCCCCAGTGTGTGTAAGTACTCTCTGTGACCAACTTATTCCCTGTTTGTATTTGCCATACTCTCTCTCTCTGTTATTGTATAAGATTGTGACGCTATTGTGTATTTATGTGTAGTTATTCTGCTTAGATATTGATGTTAGACTGTAGTGTATGAACTGTTAACTGTTTTTAACTTTTACATCAGCTAGACATTGTTAGTAAAGGTGTTGGAACCTCAGCAGGGTGTCTGTGTGTTTCTAGCTAGTACAAAGGGTTTCTGTGCATTTCAAATCACTCAAACAGCTTGCTTATATATCCAGGTTAACCAGTTGTATATCATTACAGTGTTACAATTCTAAGGTTTACAGTGTAAGCATATTCTGTGTTTAAAGTTTATAAAAGTACTGTCTGTGTGTGCGCTCGCAGTGTGTATTCCATACACCCAGCGCAGTGTGTGTACGTTACTTGCGTACCACGTGTGAGGCCTTCATACGCAAATAGCGTATGAAGTGCGTAGCACGTGCACGAGGTTTAGCGGCCACTACGGCTACACGGTATTCGTATATAGCTAATGTTAAAAGGTAGATATTTGACTATCATCAGACACTGGAATCAGATTCCGTGTCAACTAACTGGGATATTGGGCGCTTTTGAGACCCTGACGGCCTCTGCGCTGTGGGAGCAGGCATGGGTTGAGACCCCGACTGTCCCAAGGCTACAGCTTTATCCAATCTGTTATGTAAGGAGCTTACATTATCATTTAACACCTTCCACATATCCATCCAATCAGGTGTCGGCCCCGTCGGGGACGACACCACATCTATTTGCACTTGTTCTGCCTCCACGTATCCTTCCTCATCAAACATGTCGACACAGGCGTACCGACACACCGCACACATACAGGGAACGCTCTGACTGAGGACAGGAACCCACAAAGGCTTTTGGGGAGACAGAGAGAGAGTATGCCAGCACACACCCCAGCGCTATATAACCCAGGGATTATACTGTACCTTAGTGTTCACCCAGTAGCTGCTGTTTTTATATATATATATATATATATATATATATATATATATATCTGCGCATAAATTTATGTACCCCCCTCTCTTTTTTACCCTCTATTGCACCTGTATACTGCAGGGGAGAGCTTGGGGAGCGTCCTTCCAGCAGAGCTGTGAAGAGAAAATGGCGCTGGTGTGCTGAGGAAGGCCCCGCCCCCTCAGCGGCAGGCTTCTGTCCCGCTTCTCATGTGTAAAAATGGCGGGGGCTCGCACATATATACAGTGCCTGACTGTATATATGTATACTTTTGCCATCAGGTATCTTAATTGCTGCCCAGGGCGCCCCCCCCCCCCCCCCCCCTGCACCCTACAGTGACCGGAGTGTGTGGGTGTGCTGCGGGAGCAATGGCGCACAGCTGCAGTGCTGTGCGCTACCTTAAGTGAAGACAGGAGTCTTCTGCCGCCGATTTCGATGTCTTCTTGCTTCTGCTGCTTCTGTACTTCTGGCTCTGCGAGGGGGACGGCGGCGCGGCTCCGGGAACGGACGATCAAGGTTAGGTACCTGTGTTCGATCCCTCTGGAGCTAATGGTGTCCAGTAGCCTAAGAAGCGCAACTTAGCTGCAGTGAGTAGGTTTGCTTCTCTCCCCTCAGTCCCACGTAGCAGAGAGTCTGTTGCCAGCAGAAGCTCTCTGAAAATAAAAAACCTGACAAAATACTTTATTTTCTAGCAAGCTCAGGAGAGCCCACTAGGAGCACCCAGCTCTGTCCGGGCACAGATTCTAACTAAGGTCTGGAGGAGGGGCATAGAGGGAGGAGCTAGTGCACACCAGATAGTACTGAATCTTTCTTTAGAGTGCCCAGTCTCCTGCGGAGCCCGTCTATTCCCCATGGTCCTTACGGAGTCCCCAGCATCCACTAGGACGTTAGAGAAATCATAATAGCCTTCACCTCTGAAAATTCCTCCATAGTCATAAAGCAACTAACACCATAAGAGCCAGATGTCTGTAACCTTTGGGACCAAGCTCCAAAAAGCTTCCTTTTTGAAACTTGGTACATAACATAAGGTTCAGACTCAATACCCATTCACGATAATGTGGATGGCAACTGGCTCAGTGCACGGTTTGCTTTGCTGTCTCACATGGGACCAATTCTGATTATGGTGTGGAGTTTGTATGTTCTTTCCATGTTTTTTGTGTTTTCTCTTGGTTCTTCCCACAGTCGAAAACATACTCAAGCAAGGACTTTGTCCATAGCCTTCCTAAATGATGCCCCCTGATCAGTGGTGGTGTATAGCTGGGGTGATCTAAAGTTCAGAGACGTCCCTCTGTTTCCTACTCTGAATCCTCCTGAGCTCCGTGTGTCTGTGGCTTTTTCTGTGTGAGTGACTGCTGCAGGGTGAGGTCTGTGCTCTGATTGGCTCTCTGAGTCAGTGAGAGCCAATCAGCTAGCAGTGGGCCCTGTTGTCAAGCAGCAGCCTAGAGGGGGGAGGGGGTGAGGGGACTGACTGAGCAGGCTCATGTCTGAAGCAGAGAGAGTGTCAGACAGCCTCCAACAAACTTAGGAAGTTTCCCTGATACAGACACAGCAGCAAGGTGACTACTATTCGATGGTGAAAAACATCGGGAGGGCACCATTGAATGCTAGAAACCCTACCATCAAAAGAAAAACATTGATGGTTTGGAAACATCGACCATCGATGTCCATCCCTAATGCACAGCTGAACTGGGCGGGCGCAAGAAATGCCCGCCCAGTTCGTGATGTCAGTCACAACGGATCAGGCAGTGTGTATGCACAACACACTGCCCCATCCAGTTATAGATACAGTATATCTGCAGATATATCTACCAGTGTGTTCCCAGCTTTAGGCAACCCCAATGTTAAACGGTGACCAGCTCCGGATGGCACCAAACTGAACTGGCTAAGAGAGGTGTATGAGGCGGAGCAGTGCATCCTTAATTGTTCAGTGCCTTGATCTATGGTCTCCACCATTATACCCAAGGTCATTCCTGTGGATACCTATGGACCCTGAAGAAACTTTTTTGGCACAGATTTTAATGGCACATTTATGAGATATCAAAACTTTTTGGGAAGCATAAATAGAAAAATATATGTAAGCTACATATTTTGATAAATGTTTTTCTACGATTTTTGTCAATATACATTGTCAGATATTACTATTTACTGCTCTTATTCGCATTGAGTAGTGCGTGGTATTTTCTTATATTTATGCTGTTTTTTATTGTTTGCAAAATCTAAACATATACTGTACTTTTCATATGCATGAGATATTAAAATTTGCTTCTGAAAACACTGACTTATTGGTGAATGTATACTTGAATAAGATTTGCCTATCAATTGTTTAGCTTAAGCTCCCTCTAGTGGCCCTTCTCAAAACAAAATTTTATACAAAATTGACAAAAAACTTTATTTTAAAAAAATCTAAACAGTACTTTCTTTACAATAATTTACAATATTGTACACAAAGAAAAATATTACACATTTTCAGACATAATATACATTAAATAAAAGGTAAATGTCCCTTTAGAAAATTTTATTAAAATAATTCAGATAAACAAACCTAAAGTTAGAGTGTATGTGACATGAGGTTGACATTCACTGTGTAGTAGTATGTTGCCTTCACAATACAGACATAGGGATCACAACACAGATTCATTGGTCCTTATAGCATTACACCAATGAGGGTGGTATAACTTTAAAAATGAAACTCACTGGTATGTTTAAGTTATAACTCCTACCAGGGTAAAATGATCTAAGAAGCATTAAACCTGTATTGGGATCCCAGTACCAGCATTGGGAGGTCGACATACTCCTCCACATGAGTTTGGGTACAGGAGGTCGGCAATCACTAATTTATAGAAGAATGGCAGGTTTGATCATGCAGATGGCTACATAACAGAATCAAAAGTGATCTACCAGCATTTAATTGGTGCAGGGAACTGTTCATAATGACTGAAATACAAGTCAGCTTGATTTGTGGTAGATTGGATGAACACGCAAAATAAATAAATAAAATCTGCAAGATAAGGAATGGTAATCAAATCAATTTTAAGATATCTAAAAATGAACATCACCAAATTAACTGAAATTCAGGAAACATAAAATAGTAGAAACTAACAAAGCAGACATTGTGCTGTTTATACTCAAAATTCATTTAGATTCCGTACCTGACCCACGTATTTCAGATCACACAGACTGCAATGTACATGGCGCATTATGAAAGACTATTTTACAGACACAATTATATCACAAGACATAAAACATCTACAACATAAAATTTTTAAATATATATATATAGAAATGCAATACAAGGAATATGGAAAGATAACATCTTTCTGTAAAAATCTGAACACATTCAAGTAAAATTCAGCATTGCTGCCTGTAGACTTCATGCGTGAAGTACATAGCCATCGTCTTATAAGAACAGCCACTCTAGCTTCCTACATCTTCTCAGAGTAAACAGTGAACGGCAAATAAAGTGCAGTATGCTAATTCTCTAAGAAAGGGAAGATACTACGATTCTTGCTGTTAGTAATGGAATTATCAAACTTTAAACGCTTGGGAGAAGGGGTGGCAACAGCAATGTTCTTTCTAACCTGCTGAAAAAAAAGGAGAGAACAATGTGAATGGCAGAAAGCTTTATAATATCTAACACAAGTTTTTCCCATGACATATGCTAAATGAATTAATTGAAAAGAAATAAAATCAGTCCAAACAGCTCACAGGTGTAAGGACTGCAAATGAGATCATTACTAATACAAAACAAGTAACTAGATTTAGTAAATGTAGCTTGAATATGCAGCACCGAGTTATCCTTACTGTTAATGCATTGACTGGAAACCAAATGAATAGGGAAGGTGACTAGGACAGTAAGTGTTTTCAAAGCTCAGATTTTTCTTTATCCCTCATACTGCAACGCTATACCACAGTGCCCTCCAGATCTCTTGGTGTGAGGCGGATTATCAGATCTATTTGCAGAAAGGTCTTGGCAGCAGTCACAGACTTGTCTCCCCTATTCTTAAAAAATGTACCCTTGATCCAACAATCTCTACAACTACCGACCCATCTCTCTCCTCCCTTTTGCCTTCAAACTCCTTGCACGTATTGTCTACAACCACCTCACTGTCTTTCTTTCTTCCCACTCTGGTTTCCATCCTCTGCACTCCACTGAAACTGCCCTCACGAATGTCTGGAATGACCTCCTTGCTGCTAAATCCAGGGGCCACTGCTCTCTACTTATTCTCCTTTACCTCTCTGCTGCTTTTGACACTGTAGACCACCCTCTTCTCCTGTAAATCCTTTACTTCCTTCCCTTGGTTTGTGTGATATTGCTCTCTCCTGGCTGTCCTCCTACCTTTCTGACCGTTCCTTCTCAGTCTCCTCTCGTGACTCCACCCCCCCCCCCAACCCTTCCTCTACCAGTAAGTGTCCCCCCAAGGTTCTGTTCTTGGGCTTCTCCTTTTCTCTCTCTACATATCCTCATGTAGGTGAGCTCATTAGCTCTTGACTTACAATATCATATCTACATTGACGATACTCAAATCTACCTTTCCTCCCCTGCTCTCCTCACTCGTATCTCCAACTGTCTCTCTGCTATCTCCTCCTGGATGTCCTAGCGCTTTCTTAAACTTAACATGTCTAAAACTGAGCTTCCCTCCTTCCCGCATAATCTCACCTCCCACAATTTAAGTATCCATTGATGGCACAACTATCTCCTCTAGCCACAAAGTGCGATGCCTTAGAGTAATCCTGCACTTCTCCCTCTCCTTCAAACCACACATTCAGTACCTCTCACAAACCTGCTGTTTCCATCTCAAAAACAACTCCAGGATCAGGCCCTCTCTCACCCAGGCTGCTACTAACACCCTCATCCACTCACTGGTCATCTCCAGATTGGACTACTGCAATCTCCTCCTATCTGGCCTCCCTCAAAAATGCCTCTCTCCACTCTAATCTATCCTTAATGCTCCTGCCCGTCTCCTCTTCCTCACCAAACGTACTACTTCCACATCCCCTCTCTTGCAGAATCTTCACTGGCTACCCTTCCCATTCAGAATCCAATTCAAGCTTCTCCCACTCCCCTACAAAGCCCTCACCCACTCTTCTCCCTCTTACATCTCTGACCTTCTCTCTTTACACATTTCCACCTGTCCTCTTCGCTCTGCTAATGCATGCTGTCTCTCCTGCCAAATGATAACTCCTCCCACTCCTACCTACAAGATTTTGTACATGCTGCTCCCTATCTCTGAAATTCTCTACCTCTCCCCATCCAACTCTCAACCTCTCTACAAAACTTAAAATGGGCTCTCAAGACACACTTCTTTACCAATCCCAGCCAACTCTCCTCCTAACCCTCTTGTCTATGCTCACTGTCTACCCCTTGTCACCCCAGTCTGTTAGCCCCTCACCTTTTAGATTGTAAGCTCGCAAGAGCAGGGACTTCTTTCCTCATGTGCCTTTCCTTTTCTTAACACTATCTTATACTCCATACTCACTTTGATGGCATCTAAACCCTGGTTTTCTATACCTGTCCTATATTGTCTTGAACTGTTTGCTCATTTGATTATGTACTGTGTAATGGGCGCTGTGGATCCCTTGTGTGCCATATAAGGACTCCGTAAGGACCATGGGGGAATAGACGGGCTCCGCAGGAGATAGGGCACTTTAAGAAAGCTTTGGATTCTGGGTGTGCACTGGCTCCTCCCTCTATGACCCTCATCCAGACCTCAGTTAGGGAAACTGTGCCCAGAGGAGATGGACAGTACGAGGAAGGATTTTTGTAAATCTAAGGGCGAGATTCATACCAGCCACACCGTATAACTTGTGATAAACTTACCCAGTTAACAGTATGAACAACGACATAGCCACGGTATCACCGAAAACTATAACACAACCCTTATGTAAGCAATACCTATATAAAAGTCTTGCAGAAGAAGTCCGCACTTGGGACGGGCACCCAGCATCCTCTACGGACTACGAGAAATAGATTTACCGGTAAGTAAAATCTTATTTTCTCTAACGTCCTTGAGGATGCTGGGACTCCGTAAGGACCATGGGGATTATACCAAAGCTCCCAAACGGGCGGGAGAGTGCGGATGACTCTGCAGCACCGATTGAGCAAACAGGAGGTCCTCCTCAGCCAGGGTATCAAACTTATAGAACTTTGCAAAGGTGTTTGTCCCCGACCAAGTAGCTGCTCGGCACAACTGTAATGCCGAGACCCCTCGGGTAGCCGCCCAAGAAGAGCCCACTTTCCTAGTGGACTGGGCCTTAACCGATTTCGGTAACAGCAATCCTGCCGTAGAATGCGCCTGCTGAATAGTGTTACAGCGAGCAATAGTCTGCTTTGAAGCAGGGGCGCCAACCTTGTTGGCCGCATACAGAACAAACAAAGCTTCAGTCTTCCTGATCCGAGCCGTTCTGGTCACATAAATCTTCAAAGCCCTGACTACATCCAGGGACTCGGAATCCTCAAAGTCCCTTGTAGCCACAGGCACGACAATAGGTTGGTTAACATGAAAAGATGAGACCACTTTTGGCAGAAAGTGAGGACGAGTCCTCAACTCTGCCCTATCCACGTGAAAAACCAAGTATGGGCTTTTAAGCGATAAAGCCGCCAATTCTGAAACACGTCTCGCCGAAGCTAACGCCAACAACATGACCACTTTCCATGTGAGGTATTTCAACTCCACAGTTTTAAGTGGTTCAAACCAAGGTGACTTGAGGAAACGTAACACCACGTTAAGATCCCAAGGCGCCACCGGAGGTACAAAGGGAGGCTGAATATGCAGCACCCCCTTCACAAAAGTCTGTACCTCAGGAAGAGAGGCTAATTCTCTTTGAAAGAAAATGGATAAGGCCGAAATCTGGACCTTTATGGACCCTAATTTTAGGCCCAAGGTCACTCCTGTTTGAAGGAAGTGAAGTAGAAGGCCCAAATGGAACTCCTCCGTAGGAGCAGCTCTGGCCTCACACCAAGAAACATATTTCCGCCATATACGGTGATAATGTTTTAACGTCACGTCTTTCCTAGCCTTGATCAGGGTAGGAATGACTTCCTCCGGAACTACTTTTACCGCTAGGATCCGGCGTTCAACCGCCATGCCGTCAAACGCAGCCGCGGTAAGTCTTGGAACAGACAGGGCCCCTGCTGCAGCAGGTCCCGCCTTAGAGGAAGAGGCCACGGATCTTCTGTGAGCAACTCTTGTAGTTCCGGATACCAAGTCCTCCGTGGCCAATCTGGAACAATGAGGATTGTTCTGACCCTGCTTATTCTTACAATTCTCAACACCTTGGGTATGAGAGGAAGAGGAGGAAACACATAGACCGATCTGAACACCCAAGGTGTCACCAGAGCGTCTACCGCTACCGCCTGAGGGTCCCTTGACCTGGCGCAATACCGCTTTAGCTTTTTGTTGAGACGGGATGCCATCAAGTCTATTTGAGGCAGGCCCCACCGATCCGCGATTTGTGCAAAGACTTCTTGATGAAGTCCCCACTCCCCCGGATGCAGGTCGTGCCTGCTGAGGAAGTCCGCCTCCCAGTTGTCCACCCCCGGGATGAACACCGCGTACAGCGCGCTTACATGGTCTTCCGCCCAGCGTAGAATCCTGGTCGCTTCTGCCATGGCCACTCTGCTCCTTGTTCCGCCTTGGCGGTTTATATGAGCCACTGCCGTGACATTGTCTGACTGAATCAGAACCGGTCTTCTCTGAAGTAAGTTCTCCGCTTGGCGCAGGGCGTTGTATATGGCCCTCAACTCCAGGACGTTGATGTGGAGACAAGTCTCCAGGCTTGACCAGAGACCTTGGAAATTTCTTCCCAGTGCCACTGCTCACCAGCCTCGGAGGCTTGCGTCCGTGGTTACCAAGACCCAGTCCTGAATGCCGAACCTGCGACCCTCTAGAAGGTGAGCACTGTTCAGCCACCACAGGAGAGATACCCTGGTCCTGGGAGACAGGGTGATCCTTTGATGCATTTGTAAATGGGACCCGGACCACTTGTCCAAGAGGTCCCACTGAAAAGTCCTCGCATGGAATCTGCCAAAAGGGATGGCCTCGTATGAAGCCACCATCTTCCCCCGGACCCGTGTGCACTGAAACCTTCTTTGGTTTCAATAGGTTCCTGACCATGGCCATGAGTTCCTGAACCTTTTCGATCGGAAGAAAAACCTTTTTCTGGTCTGTGTCTAGGATCAGGCCCAGAAAGGTCAGACGCGTTGTAGGAACTAGCTGGGACTTCGGTATATTGAGAATCCAGCCGTGTAGCTGCAACGTCTTCATGGACAGAGACACGCTGTCCAGCAACTTCTCCCGAGATCTCGCCTTTATTAGGAGATTGTCCAAGTATGGGATAATTGTGACCCCCTGCCTGCGCAGGAGCACCATCATTTCCGCCATTACCTTGGTGAAAATCCTCAGGGCCGTGGAAAGCCCAAACGGCAACGTCTGAAATTGGTAGTGACAGTCCTGCACTGCAAATCTCAGGAATGCCTGATGAGGGGGGAATATTGGAACATGAAGATATGCATCCTTTATGTCCAGGGACACCATCCAATCCCCCCCCCTCCAAGCTGGCGATGACCGCCCGGAGTGATTCCATTTTGAACTTGAACCTTTTCAAGTACAAGTTCAGAGATTTCAGGTTTAAAATGGGCCTGACCGAACCGTCCGGTTTCGGGACCACAAACGGGGTTGAGTAATATCCCTCTCCCTGCTGGAGATGAGGAACTGTGACAATCACCTGTTGAACATACAATTTTTGGATTGCTGTCAACACTGACTCCCTCTGACGGGGAAGTCGGCAGAGCCGATTTGAAAAACCGGCGAGGAGGCAAGTCTTCGAATTTCAGCCTCTATCCCTGAGCAACAATCTCTATTGCCCAGGGATCCACCTGCGATTGAACCCAGACGTGGCTGAAAAACCGAAGACGAGCCCCCACCAGATCTGCCTCCCCCCGGGAAGCCCCAGCGTCATGCGGTGGACTTTGCAGACGCAGTGGGGGGACTTCTGCTCTTGGGAACTAGCTGTGTGCAGCTTCTTTCCCCTGCCTTTCCTCTGGTAACAAAGGACGATCCCCGCACCTTCTTGTTTTTATTGGAACGAAAGGACTGCATTTGATAATGAGGTGCTTTCTTAGTATGCTGCGGCGGGACATAAGGTAAGAAATTCGACTTACCAGCCGTAGCCGTAGAGACCAGGTCCGAGAGGCCGTCTCCAAACAACTCCTCCCCCTTGTACGGCAAGGACTCCATGTGCCGCTTAGAATCGGCATCTCCCGTCCACTGCCGGGTCCACAGGAGTCGCCTAGCAGAAATAGACATAGCATTTATTCTGGAACTTAATAAACAAATGTCTCTCTGAGCATCTCTCATATACAAGGCAGCATCTCTGATATGCTCTATGGTCATTTGAATGGCATCCCTATCTAAGGTGTCAATCTCCGCAGATAAGGAATCTGCCCATGCCACAACTGCACTACAAACCCAGGCTGACGCCATAGCCGGTCTAGCAATAGTACCGGAGTGAGTGTAAATGTGCTTCAAGGTAATTTCCTGCCTGCGATCGGCCGGTTCCTTGAGGGAAGCCGTATCCTGAGAAGGCAGTGCCACCTTTTTGGACAAGCGTGTTAGCGCCTTGTCCACTTTTGGTGAAGATTCCCAGCGTATTCCATCAGTTTGTGGAAAAGGATACGCCATAAGAATCCTTTTGGGAACCTGTGGTCTCCTATCCGGAGAGTCCCAAGCCTTTTCGCACAATTCACTTAACTCAAATGATGATGGAAAAGTGACTTCAGGCTTTTTCTCTTTATACATGTGTACCCTCGTGTCAGGGACAGGGGGTTCCTCAGTAATATGCAAAACCTCTTTAATGGCCATAATCATGTACCGTATACCCTTAGCCACCTTCGGCTGTAATTTTGCATCTTCATAGTCGACACTAGAGTCAGAATCTGTGTCGGTATCTGTCATCGATCTGAGATATGGTGCGCTTCTGAGACCCCGACAGGCCTGGCGCTATAGGGACAGGCATGGACTGGGTACCTGACTGATCCCTAGCTTCTGCCTTGTCTAACCTTTTATGCAATAGATTTACATTTGCATTCAAGACATTCAGCATATCCACCCATTCCGCTGTCTGCGTTGCCGACGGCGACCTGACATTCAAACACTCCCCCTCCACCGTAAGCGAGCCTTCCTCGTCAAACATGTCAACACACACGTACCGACACACTTCACACACACAGGGAACCCCTTTTCTGAAGACAGTATCCCTGTCAAGGCCCTTTGGAGAGACAGAGAGTATGCCAGCACACACCCCAGCACAATAACCCTGGAGACCAACACACAATGTTTCCCCCCAGCAGCGCTGTGTAATATGTAAACCGCCAATTATGTGGCCCCCCCCCCCCCCCCCTCTTTTAAGCACCCTTTCACCGCGTGTAAGCAGGGGAGAGTCCGGGGAGCTTCCTCTCAGCAGTGCTGTGGAGAAAAAATGGCGCTGGTGAGTGCTGAGGGAGAAGCCCCGCACCCTTGGCGGCGGGCTTCTGTCCCGCTCAAACTTAGTAAAATATGGCGGGGGCTCTTTTATATACATGTACAGAGCCCACCTGTACATGTATATAGTCTTTTTGCCATGTAGAGGTTATATTGCTGCCCAGGGCGCCGCCGCCCCCCCTGCGCCCTGCACCCTTACAGTGACCGGAGTGTGTGAAGTGTATGGGAGCAATGACGCACAGCTGCAGTGCTGTGCGTTACCTCAGTGAAGCTGAAGGCTTCTGCCGCCTGAGACGTCTTCTGACTTCTGGCTCTGTGAGGAGAACGGCGGCGCGGCTCCGGGGGTGGACGCCCAGTAAGAACCTGCGTTCACCCCCTCTGGAGCTAATGGTGTCCAGTAGCCGAGGAAGCAGAGCCTATCTTTGACAAGAAGGTCTGCTCCTCTCTCCTCAGTCCCTCGATGCAGGGAGCCTGTTGCCAGCAGTGCTCCCTGTGAAAAAGTAGTAAAAAATAGAAGAAAAATCCAAACAAAAATGCTTTCAGGCAGAGAACTCTGGAGAGCTCTCTACAGTGCACCCATCTTGCTCTGGGCACAGTGTAAAACTGAGGTCTGGAGGAGGGTCATAGAGGGAGGAGCCAGTGCACACCCAGAATCCAAAGCTTTTTTAAAGTGCCCTATCTCCTGCGGAGCCCGTCTATTCCCCCATGGTCCTTACGGAGTCCCAGCATCCTCAAGGACATTAGAGAAAATAACAATAAATAAAAAAAGGTACATTTACAAAGTACCTTCTCAGCATGTTTGACCTCAAAATTCACAGCAACCCTAATGATAACTGCAAAGCCTGGTGTGTTTTGCACTAATTAGTATCTTTTTAAATTTGAGATGAAACCCGTGGCTTGCAAAAGCAGTTGGTTAATAACTATAGCCCTTAAGTGTCCAGATCGGTCAGTCTACTTACCAAAGGAAGTTGCCAATTGTGCCTTAAGTTTGGACAATTTTTATTTTTACAGGGAATACTGCTGCTCATTTAAATTTTTCTTGCAGCAATTTCAAATCTAGAACCCAACACTTCAGAGTGTGTTTATGAGCAATCTTTAAAAGGGCAATACATATACTAGCAAGACAAGGCTAGTAAAAGCACTGCCCTTTTAAATACCTATCATAAACACGATCAGAAGATCAGAAGTGCCAGGTTCTACAACACAACACATTGTAATTAAGCCCCTTGGTCTACACAGTTTTAAAACATCCTCCATTTGCACCCCTGGAGTGTGTGGAGTTAAACATGCTTTTAGATTAACCAGATATAACTCTGTATATTCAGGTGCAATAATGGTCACCAAAAACCCCACAAATTATCTATTATTGTGCTGCTCCTACCAACTATTTCTGAAATAATTCAGAAAAAAAAATATCATGAAAAGCAACTTTCATTTGGAATCAAAATAGCATTAAACATAAGTATATATAAATACGTCTATAGTGGATTATTTTATAACGTCCAGGAAGGTAATTTACCCCAGAAAAGATTCAAAAGACCAGACCACTTTAAAGCACTTAACAGATGTCCTTAGTGCCTAATTGAATACATTCCAATGGTTGTAGAGCGGTAGAATCAAGTCCACTTTAATTACGTGGAAGACCAGTTCTACCGTGAGAAGTGTTTTAGGTTGCCAATATTAAACTGCTTCAGCATGAAATGTTCCCAGTTACAATTGCTGCAGATAGGCCATATTACCTTTGATGTAGGTTTTTCTGTAGATAAGTCTTTCTTTTTTGGAGACAGAGTTTGAAAAACAAAGTTCCTCGAGTTTCTTGGTGCATTGGGATTCAGGTCGGACATTGTAGCCAGTTTTTGAAGTACAGCCTTTGGCTTGTTTAACAGAGAACCTGTCTTCATCTGAAACAAAAGGGTGCAGGGTGATATTTATGAAAATCTGCCATACAAATACTATGTCCATGCCATATGACATTCTATATTATGAATAGTTTTCATACACAAAACCAAAAAATTACAGCTGCAGTAACAATTACTATATGTTGCAAACTCTTACGTATTGCCGACATGTCGATAGGACAATGCCAACATAGTTATACTTTTATTTTATCCTATTGACATTCTGACAATTTCGACAAACTCCTTCTTACAAACTAATCTGAGGGCAGCAGTGTCATCACATATAGGCATACTTTAACTTGGGATATTACAGAATGAAATACATTGGTAAAACCAAATGCCAATTTTACGTCAAAGAAAAAATATTCACCTTTGTTTATATGCTACTGTGAAGGATAGTTGCCTACACTTACACATTGCAATGCTTCATTTAACTAGAGTTTATAGTTTGGTAAAATATGTAGAAACATACTAGACCTTTGCATTTTTAAAGTGACAATTATTAAGAGTAAACTTCATAAACACCCTATGGCAGTCGTTTTAATGGGTTAGTAGTTCCTTTCTATATTAGACAAATAGTTTAAAAATACCACCTGTGATGGTATATATAGGGCAAACGTTCAGGATCTCTGCAGACGAAATACCGGTGCAAGAACATTGCACAGAACCCCCCTCATCTTGGCATGTGGCTCAAATTATGACAATCGCAATGGTGTATAATACTATTACTAGAGTGGCCGCAACATCATGCAGTTTAAGGGACCGAGAAGAAGCTGTTGCACATGCCCAGTGGTAGCAGCTTATTCTACCAAGTTTGAGTCCTGAACCCGTACACTGGACCCAAGAGTAGCTATCAGGAAGAGGAGACAGGAGCCTTATCATAAGGTGGGAGAAAATGTCTTTAGAAAATGCAGTACTGGTTCTATTATGTTTGTGTATATATTATGGTATGTTTAAACTTTTCCCGACCACTTATCTTATAGTATTTAAATATGTTTTATACAGCCTGTACCCTAGACCATGGTTTCTCAAACTTGGTCCCCAGGACCCCAAACAGGACAAGTTTTCCAGGTCACCCTGCACTTGAATACCATTGCTTCCTCAGCCAGTATGGTAACCTCTATAGTGGATAGAAGTACTGGTCGGCTATGTCCTTGGACCGCAAGCACAGACTAAACATAATTTGTCAGTTGTTCCCTATCAAGGGTACTTCTGTTTGGGGAAAAACCTAGATTTAATCATACAGGTGTGGATGGATGGAATATATTTTACAACTCCGGTTATTGAAGCTGCTCTGGTACATTCAATTAAGGTCAAAACTGCCGTCTTGTCGAAAAGCCAGCAGTTTTCGACGTTTTCAGGTCGGAAGGGGTTCCGACTTATTCAGTCCCGAGCATTTTTATTCGACAAGTCGGGTAATTTGATATACAGGTTAAAGGACGTATGTCAGTCAAAGTCCATTTTAGCCAGCAGTGTGGTATGAAAAGTTATGGACAGTTTTTCATAAACGTCATATTGTAGCATAAATTGCTTGAATGCTGACAAAATAACTATATGCATGGACTGCTACTTAAACACACCACACTGAATGCATGATTCACTTGGATACTAACAAAAGTTGTGGAAGAAGTTTCATTGCAATATAGCTTTGGCGTTGTTACTAACTTTGTTTCTTGTATGTTTTGCATGATCTGTCCGACTACGAACAATAAAATTAAGGAAAATATATACTGCATAGAAAGTGTGAGATTATCTTTTTAAAGGGAGCTTTTTATTGTGTATCCTTTCTTAATGTGATTTTATGTGATGCTGGCTGATATCATGAATGTTTAACAATTATCTTTATTTACAGAATAAATCTACATCAGATTGAAGAAGCACATTCTCGTTGCTTCTTTTCTGTTCTACTATATAAGGGGTTAATACCAATTATCCCTGAGAATAGCCGCATTCAAATCTGATCAATCGCAGCGCCAGAAAAATTTGGTTTGAACGTTTGTGAATATTGGCTGCACTGTTCACAAGAGACAGAATCAGATGATACTGGAGAGAATCTAGTGTGACATACACTGCACAGCTTGTGTTTACCCATGTTTCACAGTAAGCGCAAGAACATACATACAGACAGTAATACTGATCAAGCCTGCCCTTACTCTATGTGAGAGGAGACACAGAAAGACACCAGCACACCCCTAGCTGCACAATCCTAGTGAGGCCGACAGCTAATTATATCACAGTAACACTAATAATTTGTCCAGTAGAGGACCCAGATAGTGTACAATAGCGACTCTCCCCCTTTGTTACACCCTGTACTAGTTTTCTGGCACCAAAATGCCTCTGGTCCTGCTCTGAGGTAGTTCCGCCCCCTCCAATGGAGCAGGAGATACCTCAGTGATTTTTTTTTATACTAGCAAGGGTCTCCTGTTTACTTAAAAACATCACACAAGTGCTAGCTCAAGCTGTTTGAAGCCAGTCTACACGTGGAACTCTAGCGGGTCTCCCCCAGAAGGGTCCCATATGCCGCGCCCGCGTTCAGGCCCACTTTGAACCAGGGGACCCACCTAGCGGGGCTCCCGGATTGTACTCACAACCTTCAGGCATATGTTAGGGATGTGCGGCGTGCTGCGGTTTTGACAGCCAAGCCGAAGTGCCCCACTGAACAACAGCCCCTCAGGACAGTGGTCCTGCAGCGGGGAATCGGCTCTGCACCTCGCAAGGCCGGTGACCGCACCACCCTAACTCCCACGGTGCAGGTATGCTGTTACCCAAACAGCATACCGAAAAAGGAGATTTATGGTAAGAACTTACGTTTGTTAAATCTTTCTGCGAGGTACACTAGGTTCCACAGGGATAATATCGGGGTGTAGAGTTGGATCTTGATCCGAGACACCAACAGGCTAAAAGCTTTGACTGTTCCCAGGATGCTTAGCGCCGCCGCCGCCTCCTCTATAACCCCGCCTCCGTGCACAGGAGCTCAGTTTTGTTAACCAGCCCAATGCAGTAGCAGGTAAGAGAGACGACAACAGTTTGTAGCCACATACACCACACACTCATGACAGGAAAAGGTGTCAGCGGCTAATGCCATACAAACCCAAAGAAGCTAAGTGCGGCAGGGTGGGCGCCCTGTGGAACCCAGTGTACCTCACAGAAAGATTTAACAAAGGTAAGTTCTTACCATAAATCTCCTTTTCTGTAGTGGGGTACACTGGGGTTCCACAGGTATAACATCGGGGATGGCCTAAAGCAGTTCCTCATGGGAGGTGATGCACTGTAGCGGGCACAAGAACTCGGCGTCCAAAGGAGGCATCCTGGGAGGCGGAAGTATCGAAGGCATAGAACCTTATGAACGTGTTCAATGAGGACCACGTAACTGCCTTGCACAATTGTTCAAGGGTCGCACCACGGCGGGCCGCCCAAGAAGGTTGAACAGACAGAGTAGAATGGGCTTTAATAATATCAGGAGCTGGAAGGCCAGCCTGTACATAAGCATGTGCAATCAATCCATCTGGCCAAGGTCTGCTTATTAGCAGGCCAGCCACGTTTATGAAAACCAAAAAGGACAAAGAGGGAATCAGATCTCCGTATTTATGTGAAGAGGACCGTTTCTCGTCGGAGAGCCCGTACCACATCCAAAGACCGCTCTTTGGAAGATAAACCTGGAGAGGTAAAAGCCAGAACCACAATCTCTTGGTTAAGGTGGAAAGATGACACCACCTTAGGCAGATAACCAGGACGGGTTCTGAGAACCGCACGGTCACGGTGAAAAATCAGAAAGGGTGACAGACAGGACAAGGCAACCAAATCTGAAACTTGTCTAGCAGATGCAATAGCCAGCAGAAACAAGACCTTATGGAGTAAGCCACTTAAGGTCCACAGACTCAAGAGGTTCAAACGGACACTCTTGTAAGGCGTCCAGAACACAAACAAATCCCAAGGAGCCACAGGCGGGACATAAGGAGGTTGAATCCGTTAAACACTGAGTGAAAGTATGAACGTCAGGCAAAGACGCAGTTTTTCTCTGAAACCACACCGACAAGGCAGAAATATGTACCTTGAGGGAGGCCAGACGAAGGCCCAAGACCAGGCCCTGTTGCAGGAAAGACAAAAGTTTGGCAGTACTGAACTTGCATGCATCATAATTGTGAGTCGCACACCAGGCGAAGTAAGAATTCCAGACCCTATGATAAATCCGAGCAGAAGCCGGTTTACGGGCCTTCAACATAGTTTGAATGACCGCCTCAGAAAAACCTTTGGCCCTCAGTAAGGAAGCTTCAAGAGCCACGCCGTCAAAGCCAGCCGAGCCAAATCCTGGTAGACACAAGGACCCTGGGTAGAACGAGGAGGCCTGGGCGCTGTGGAAACAGAAGAGGACGCTCTATCGCTAGAACCTGCAGGTCTGAGAACTAATGCAGTCTGGGCCACGCTGGAGCGATTAGAAGTGGTATTCCTCCTTCTTGCTTGAACTTCTTTATCACCCTGGGCAGAAGTGACACCGGAGGGAACACTTACGGCAGAAAAAAGTTCCATGGAATTGCCAGTGCATCCACGAACGCTGCTTGAGGAACCCTTGTCCTTGCTCTGAAGACCGGAACTTTGTGATCGTGTTGAGACGCCATCAGGTCTACATCTGGTAGCCCCACATGTCCACGAGGAGTTGAAAGACCTCCGGATGAAGGCTCCACTCTCCGGTGTGCACGTTCTGACGACTGAGGAAGTCTGCTTCCCAGTTTAGGACCCCCGGAATGAATTCTGCCGATATGGCTGGCAGATGGCGTTCCGCCCAACTAAGAATCTTTGAAACTTCCATCAGTGCTTTGCGGCTTCGGGTGCTGCCTTGATTTATGTACACCACCGTGGTGGCGTTGTCCGACTGTACCTGAACAGGCCTGTTCTGTACTTGGGGCAGGGCTAGTGTCAACGCATTGAAAACTGCCCACAATTCCAGAATGTTTATCGGGAGGAGGGATTCCTCCCTGTTCCACCGACCCTGAAGAAAATGTTGCTCCAACAGCACGCCCCAACCCCGCAGACTGGCATCCGTCGTCAGAAGGAACCACTTGGAGATCCAGAATGGACGACCCCTGCTCTGTTGTTGGTCTTGCAGCCACCAAGTCAGTGACAGACGGACTGCCGGAGTCCAGGATATCATGTGATACCTGATCCGGTGAGGCAGGCCGCACCACTCAGAGAGAATAAACCTCTGCAGAGGGCGGGAATGAAATTGAGCGTACGCCACCATGTCGAAAGCAGACATCAAGAGGCCTAGAACTTGCATCGCCGAGTGTATTGACAAGAGGAAGCATCTTATCTTGTCCTGAAGCTTCAAGACCTTCTCCGGAGACAAAAATAACCTCTGGTTGTGGGTGTCCAATAGTGCTCCCAGGTGCACCATGCTCTGAGCAGGAACCAGGGAAGACTTCTTCCAGTTGATGAGCCACCCGTGGGCTTGCAGGAATTGGACAGTCAGTTCCAGATGTTGAAGTAGAACCTCTGGAGAGGTCACCAGGATCAACAAGTCGTCGAGATACTGCAGGATCCCGACACCCTGATGGTGGAGAAGGGCTGTCATTACCACCATGACCTTGGTGAAAACCCAATGAGCCGAGGTCAGACCAAAGGGCAAGGCCTGGAATTGAAAATGTAGGTTGCCAATAGCAAACCGCAGGTATTGCTGATGCAACACTGCAATAGGTATGTGCAGGTAAGCATCCTGTATGTCCGGGGATGCCATGTAGTCCTTGGGCTCCAAGCCAAGAACAATAGAGAGAAGAGTTTCCATAGGGAATTTGGAGACTTTCACAAATTTGTTCAAAGACTTGAGGTTGAGAATGGGCCGAGAAGATCCATTCGGTTTTGGGACAAGGAACAGCGTTGAATAGTACCCCCTGCCTCTCTGAGCCAGAGGCACCGGCACTACCACTGCCGTGTCCAGGAGGTATTGTACCACCAGATGGAGAGTCTTTGCTTTTACCACATCCGAAGGGACATTTGTTGAGCAAAACTGGCGAGGGGGACGTTTCTTGAAAGAGATGGCATATCTGTGAGCGACGACTTCTCTGACCCAGGCGTCCGAAGTGGTCTGTAACCATACCTGAGCAAACCGTAGAAGTCGGCCTCCCACTCTGGGATCCCCCAGAGGGAGGCCCGCCCCATCATGCAGCAGGCTTCCTGTTTTGGCAGCAGGCTTCCTGTTTTGGCAGCAGGTTTGGGCTTAGTGGATTTGGAAGTGCAAGCCTGTTTCGGGTACACCTGATCCTTTGCTTTACCTGGAGGTCGAAAGGAACGAATGGAAGTACTCTTAGCCTTCGGGGCCGAAGGAGTAGTACTAGGCAGACATGCAGTTTTAGCAGAAGCTAAGTCAGAACAATCTTGTTGAGATCTTCCCCAAAAAGAATGTTTCCCTTAAAAGAGATAATAAGATTTTACTCACCGGTAAATCTATTTCTCGTAGTCCGTAGTGGATGCTGGGGACTCCGTAAGGACCATGGGGAATAGACGGCTCCGCAGGAGACTGGGCACATCTAAGAAAGATTTAGGACTATCTGGTGTGCACTGGCTCCTCCCCCTATGACCCTCCTCCAAGCCTCAGTTAGGAACTGTGCCCGGAAGAGCTGACACAATAAGGAAGGATTTTTGAATCCCGGGAAAGACTCATACCAGCCACACCAAATAATACGTGATAGGAACCCCGGTTAACAGTATGATAACAAATGGAGCCTCTGAAGAGATGGCTCACAACAAAACCCGATTTTTGTAACAATAACTATGTACAGGTATTGCAGACAATCCGCACTTGGGATGGGCGCCCAGCATCCACTACGGACTACGAGAAATAGATTTACCGGTGAGTAAAATCTTATTTTCTCTGACGTCCTAGTGGATGCTGGGGACTCCGTAAGGACCATGGGGATTATACCAAAGCTCCCAAACGGGCGAGAGAGTGCGGATGACTCTGCAGCACCGAATGAGAGAATTCCAGGTCCTCCTCAGCCAGGGTATCAAATTTGTAGAATTTTGCAAACGTGTTTGCCCCCGACCAAGTAGCTGCTCGGCAAAGTTGTAAAGCCGAGACCCCTCGGGCAGCCGCCCAAGATGAGCCCACCTTCCGTGTGGAATGGGCTTTTACAGATTTAGGCTGTGGTAAGCCTACCGCAGAATGCGCCAGCTGAATAGTGCTACAAATCCAGCGCGCAATAGACTGCTTAGAAGCAGGAGCACCCAGCTTGGTGGGTGCATACAGGATAAACAGCGAGTCAGTCTTTCTGACTCCAGCCGTCCTGGAAATATAAATTTTTAGGGCCCTGACTACGTCCAGCAACTTGGAATCCTCCAAGTCCCTAGTAGCCGCAGGCACCACAATAGGTTGGTTCAAGTGAAAAGCTGAGACCACCTTTGGGAGAAACTGAGGACGAGTCCTCAATTCTGCCCTATCCATATGGAAAATCAGATGAGGGCTTTTACAAGACAAAGCCGCCAGTTCTGAAACCCGCCTGGCCGACGCCAAGGCCAACAGCATGACCACTTTCCACGTGAGATATTTTAAATCCACAGTCTTAAGTGGTTCGAACCAATGTGATTTCAGGGATGCCAAAACCACATTGAGATCCCAAGGTGCCACTGGGGGCACAAAAGGAGGCTGAATATGCAGTACTCCTTTGACTAAAGTCTGAACTTCGGGCAGTGAAGCCAGTTCTTTTTGGAAGAAAATCGACAGAGCCGAAATCTGGACCTTTATGGACCCCAATTTGAGGCCCAACGTCACCCCTGCTTGCAGGAAGTGCAGGAATTGACCCAGTTGAAATTCCTCCGTCGGGGCCTTCATGGCCTCACACCAAGCAACATATTTTCGCCAAATGCGGTGATAATGTCTTGCGGTGACATCCTTCCTGGCTTTGATCAGGGTAGGGATGACTTCCTCCGGAATACCCTTTTCCTTCAGGATCCGGTGTTCAACCGCCATGCCGTCAAACGCAGCCGCGGTAAGTCTTGGAACAGACAGGGTCCCTGCTGCAGCAGGTCTTGTCTGAGCGGCAGAGGCCAAGGGTCCTCTGTAAGCATCTCTTGAAGTTCCGGGTACCAAGCTCTTCTTGGCCAATCCGGAACCACGAGTATGGTTTTCACTCCTCGCCTTCTTATTATTCTCAGTACCTTGGGTATGAGAGGTAGAGGAGGAAACACATAAACCGACTGGTACACCCATGGTGTCACTAGAGCGTCCACCGCTATCGCCTGAGGGTCTCTTGACCGGGCGCAATATCTTTTCAACTTCTTGTTGAGGCGGGACGCCATCATGTCTACCTGTGGTTTTTCCCACCGGTTGACCAGCATTTGGAAGACTTCTGGATGAAGTCCCCATTCTCCCGGGTGGAGGTCGTGCCTGCTGAGGAAGTCTGCTTCCCAGTTGTCCACTCCCGGAATGAACACTGCCGTCAGTGCTAACACATGATTCTCTGCCCATCTGAGAATCCTTGTGGCTTCTGCCATCGCCATCCTGCTTCTCGTACCGCCCTGTCTGTTTACATGGGCGACCGCCGTGATGTTGTCTGACTGGATCAGTACCGGCTGGTTTTGAAGCAGGGGTCTTGCCTGGCTTAGGGCATTGTATATGGCCCTTAGCTCCAGGATATTTATGTGAAGAGAAATCTCCTGATTTGACCACAGTCCTTGGAAATTTCTTCCCTTTGTGACTGCTCCCCAGCCCCGAAGGCTGGCATCCGTGGTCACCAGGACCCAGTCCTGTATTCCGAATCTGCGGCCCTCTAGTAGATGAGCCCTCTGCAGCCACCACAGCAGCGACACCCTGGTTCTGGCCGATAGGGTTATCCGCTGTTGCATCTGGAGATGGGACCCGGACCATTTGTCCAACAGGTCCCACTGGAACGTCCTTGCGTGGAACCTTCCAAATGGAATTGCTTCGTACGAAGCTACCATTTTTCCCAGGACTCGTGTGCAATGATGTACCGACACTTTTCCTGGTTTTAGAATGTCTCTGACCAGAGATGACAATTCCTCGGCTTTTTCCAGTGGAAGAAACACTCTTTTCTGGTCTGTGTCCAGAATCATTCCCAGGAACAGAAGACGTGTCGTCGGGACCAGCTGTGACTTTGGAATGTTTAGAATCCAGCCGTGCTGTTGTAGCACTTCCTGAGAAAGTGCCACCCCCACTATCAACTGTTCTTTGGACCTCGCCTTTATCAGGAGATCGTCCAAGTACGGGATAATTAAAACTCCCTTCTTGCGAAGGAGTATCATCATTTCGGCCATTACCTTGGTAAAGACCCTCGGTGCCGTGGATAACCCGAACGGCAGCGTCTGGAACTGATAGTGAGTCCTGTACCACAAATCTGAGGTACTCCTGGTGCGGAGGGTAAATGGGGACATGCAGGTACGCATCCTTGATGTCCAGGGATACCATGTAATCCCCCTCCTCCAGGCTCGCAATAACCGCCCTGAGCGATTCCATCTTGAACTTGAACCTTTTGATATAAGTGTTCAAGGTTTTTAAATTTAAGATGGGTCTCACCGAACCGTCCGGTTTCGGTACCACAAACATTGTGGAGTAGTAACCCTTTCCTTGCTGAAGGAGGGGTACCTTGACGATCACTTTCTGTGAATACAGTTTTTGAATAGCCACCAACACTGCCTCCCTGGCAGAGGGAGTTGCCGGCAAGGCAGATTTTAGGAAACGGCGGGGGGGAGACGTCTCGAATTCCAGCCTGTACCCCTGAGATACTACTTGAAGGACCCAGGGATCCACTGTGTGCTGAAAAACCTGAGACGTGCCCCCACCGTTCCCGATTCCGCCTGAGCAGCCCCAGCGTCATGCTGTGGACTTACCGGACGCAGGGGAGGACTTCTGCTCCTGGGAACTAGCTGTGTGCTGCAGCTTTTTCCCCCTTCCTCTGCCCCTCGGCAGAAAGGATGAGCCTCTAGCCCACTTATTTTTCTGGGGCCGAAAGGACTGTACCTGATAATACGGTGCTTTCTTTTGCTGTGGGGTAGCCTGTGGCAAAAAAGTCGATTTCCCAGCAGTAGCTGTGGAAACGAGGTCTGAAAGACCTTCCCCAAAAATAGGGTAAAACTTCCATGTGCCGCTTGGAGTCGGCATCACCTGACCATTGCCTAGTCCATAACCCCCGTCTGGCGGCAATGGACATAGCGCTTATTTTTGATGCCAGCCGGCAAATATCCCTCTGTGCATCACGCATGTATAAGACCGCGTCTTTTATATGGTCAATCGTTAGCAAAATATTGTCCCTATCCATGGTATAAATGTTTTCCGACAGGGAGTCTGACCACGCAGCAGCAGCACTGCACATCCAAGCTGATGCAATAGCGGGTCTCAATATAATGCCAGTGTGTGTGTATATAGCTTTTAGGGTACTTTCCAGCTTTCTATCAGCCGGTTCTTTTAGGGCGGCCGTATCCGGAGACGGTAGTGCCACCTTCTTTGATAAGCGTGTCAATGCTTTATCTACCCTAGGGGGTGTTTCCCAGCGTGACCTATCCTCTGGCGGGAAAGGGTACGCAGCCATTAACCTTTTAGAAATGATCAATTTCTTATCTGGGGAAGTCCACACTTCCTCACACACCTCATTTAATTCGTCAGATGCAGGAAAAACTACTGGTAGTTTTTTCTCACCAAACATAATACCCTTTTTTGTGGTACCTGGGGTATCATCAGAAATGTGTAAAACATTTTTCATAGCCTCAATCATATAACGGGTGGATCTATTGGAGGGTACACTCGTCTCATCATCGTCGACACTGGAGTCGGTATCCGTGTCGACATCTGTATCTGTCATCTGAGGTAGCGGGCGATTTATAGCCCCTGATGACATTTGAGACGCTTGGACAGGCACAAGCTGAGTAGCCGGCTGTCCTATGTCGTCAAACCTTTTATGTAAGGAGCTGACACTGTCACGTAATTCCTTCCATAAGTCCATCCACACTGGTGTCGACCCCGCAGGGGGTGACATCACATTCACAGGCATTTGCTCCGCCTCCACATCATTATCCTCATCATACATGTCGACACAGCAGTACCGACACACAGCAGACACACAGGGAATGCTCTTACAGAGGACAGGACCCCACAAAGCCCTTTGGGGAGACAGAGGGAGAGTATGCCAGCACACACCAGGGCGCTATATAACACAGGGATATCACTATACAGAGTGTTTTCCCCTATAGCTGCCTATAAATAAGAATTTACTTACCGATAATTCTATTTCTCGTAGTCCGTAGTGGATGCTGGGAACTCCGTAAGGACCATGGGGAATAGCGGCTCCGCAGGAGACTGGGCACAAATAGAAAGCTTTAGTACTACCTGGTGTGCACTGGCTCCTCCCCCCATGACCCTCCTCCAAGCCTCAGTTAGGATACTGTGCCCGGACGAGCGTACACAATAAGGAAGGATTTTGAATCCCGGGAAAGACTCATACCAGCCACACCAATCACACCGTATAACTTGTGATCTGAACCCAGTTAACAGTATGATAACAGAGGAGCCTCTAGAAAAGATGGCTCACTACAACAATAACCCGATTTAGTTAACAATAACTATGTACAAGTATTGCAGACAATCCGCACTTGGGATGGGCGCCCAGCATCCACTAAGGACTACGAGAAATAGAATTATCGGTAAGTAAATTCTTATTTTCTCTGACGTCCTAGTGGATGCTGGGAACTCCGTAAGGACCATGGGGATTATACCAAAGCTCCCAAACGGGCGGGAGAGTGCGGATGACTCTGCAGCACCGAATGAGAGAACTCCAGGTCCTCCTCAGCCAGGGTATCAAATTTGTAGAATTTAGCAAACGTGTTTGCCCCTGACCAAGTAGCTGCTCGGCAAAGTTGTAAAGCCGAGACCCCTCGGGCAGCCGCCCAAGATGAGCCCACTTTCCTTGTGGAATGGGCTTTTACAGATTTAGGCTGTGGCAGGCCTGCCACAGAATGAGCAAGCTGAATTGTATTACAAATCCAACGAGCAATAGTCTGCTTAGAAGCAGGAGCACCCAGCTTGTTGGGTGCATACAGGATAAACAGCGAGTCAGATTTTCTGACTCCAGCCGTCCTGGAAACATATATTTTCAGGGCCCTGACTACGTCCAGCAACTTGGAGTCCTCCAAGTCCCTAGTAGCCGCAGGTACCACAATAGGCTGGTTCAGGTGAAACGCTGAAACCACCTTAGGGAGAAATTGAGGACGAGTCCTCAATTCTGCCCTATCCGTATGAAAAATTAGGTAAGGGCTTTTATAGGATAAAGCCGCCAATTCTGACACGCGCCTGGCTGACGCCAGGGCCAACAGCATTACCACTTTCCATGTGAGATATTTTAAGTCCACAGTGGTGAGTGGTTCAAACCAATGTGATTTTAGGAACCCCAAAACCACATTGAGATCCCAAGGTGCCACTGGAGGCACAAAATGAGGCTGTATATGCAGCACCCCTTTGACAAACGTCTGAACTTCAGGAACTGAAGCCAGTTCTTTTTGGAAGATCGACAGGGCCGAAATTTGAACCTTAATGGACCCTAATTTTAGGCCCATAGACAGTCCTGTTTGCAGGAAATGCAGGAACCGACCCAGTTGAAATTCCTCTGTAGGGGCCTTCCTGGCCTCGCACCACGCAACATATTTACGCCAAATACGGTGATAATGCTGCACGGTTACATCCTTCCTGGCTTTGATCAGGGTAGGGATGACTTCATCCGGAATGCCTTTTTCCTTCAGGATCCGGCGTTCAACCGCCATGCCGTCAAACGCAGCCGCGGTAAGTCTTGGAACAGACAGGGTCCCTGCTGGAGCAGGTCCCTTCGTAGAGGTAGAGGCCACGGGTCCTCCGTGAGCATCTCTTGAAGTTCCGGGTACCAAGTCCTTCTTGGCCAATCCGGAGCCACGAGTATAGTCCTTACTCCTCTCCTTCTTATGATTCTCAGTACCTTGGGTATGAGAGGCAGAGGATGGATCACATACACTGACTGGTACCCCCACGGTGTTACCAGAGCGTCCACAGCTATTGCCTGAGGGTCCCGTGACCTGGCGCAATACCTGTCTAGTTTTTTGTTGAGGCGGGACGCCATCATGTCCACCTTTGGTTTTTCCCAACGGTTCACAATCATGTGGAAGACTTCTGGGTGAAGTCCCCACTCTCCCGGGTGGAGGTCGTGCCTGCTGAGGAAGTCTGCTTCCCAGTTGTCCACTCCCGGAATGAACACTGCTGACAGTGCTATCACATGATTTTCCGCCCAGCGAAGAATCCTTGCAACTTCTGCCATTGCCCTCCTGCTTCTTGTGCCGCCCTGTCTGTTTACGTGGGCGACTGCCGTGATGTTGTCTGACTGAATCAGCACCGGCTGACCTTGAAGCAGAGGTCGTGCTAGGCTTAGAGCATTGTAGATGGCCCTTAGCTCCAGGATATTTATGTGAAGTGATGTCTCCAGGCTTGACCACAAGCCCTGGAAATTTCTTCCTTGTGTGACTGCTCCCCAGCCTCTCAGGCTGGCATCCGTGGTCACCAGGACCCAGTCCTGAATGCCGAATCTGCGGCCCTCTAGAAGATGAGCACTCTGCAACCACCACAGAAGAGACACCCTTGTCCTTGGGGACAGGGTTATCCGCTGATGCATCTGAAGATGCGATCCGGACCATTTGTCCAGCAGATCCCACTGGAACGTTCTTGCGTGGAATCTGCCGAATGGAATCGCTTCGTAGGAAGCTACCATCTTTCCCAGGACTCTTGTGCATTGATGCACTGAGACTTGCCCTGGTTTCAGGAGGTTTCTGACGGTCGGATAACTCCCTGGCTTTTTCCTCCGGAAGGAACACCTTTTTCTGGACTGTGTCCAGAATCATCCCTAGGAACAGAAGACGTGTCGTCGGAATCAGCTGCGATTTTGGGATATTTAGAATCCAGCCGTGCTGCCGTAGCACTACATGAGATAGTGCTACTCCGACTACTAACTGTTCTCTGGATCTTGCCCTTATCAGGAGATCGTCCAAGTAAAGGATAATTAAAACGCCTTTTCTTCGAAGAAGAATCATCATTTCGGCCATTACCTTGGTAAAGACCCGGGGTGCCGTGGATAATCCAAACGGCAGCGTCTGAAACTGATAGTGACAGTTTTGTACCACAAACCTGAGGTACCCTTGATGAGAAGGGTAAATGGGGACATGGAGGTAGGCATCTTTGATGTCCAGAGACACCATAAAGTCCCCCTCTTCCAGGTTCGCGATCACTGCTCTGAGTGACTCCATCTTGAACTTGAACCTTTGTATGTAAGTGTTCAAGGATTTCAGATTTAAAATAGGTCTTACCGAGCCGTCCGGCTTCGGTACCACAAACAGCGTGGAATAATACCCCTTCCCTTGTTGCAGGAGGGGTACCTTGATTATCACCTGCTGGGAATACAGCTTGTGAACTGCCTCCAATACTGCCTCCCTGTCGGAGGGAGACGTTGGTAAAGCAGACTTCAGGAACCGGCGAGGGGGAGACGTCTCGAACTCCAATTTGTACCCCTGAGATACTACTTGAAGGATCCAGGGGTCCACTTGCGAGTGAGCCCACTGCGCGCTGAAATTCTTGAGACGGGCCCCCACCGTGCCTGAGTCCACTTGTAAGGCCCCAGCGTCATGCTGAGGACTTGGCAGAAGCGGGGGAGGGCTTTTGTTCCTGGGAATTGGCTGTCTGTTGCAGTCTTTTTCCCCTTCCTCTGCCCCGGGGCAGAAAAGAGGAACCTTTTGCCCGCTTGCCCTTATGGGGACGAAAGGACTGAGCCGGATAAGACGGCGTCTTTTTATGTTGAGAGGCGACCTGGGGTAAAAAGGTGGATTTCCCAGCAGTTGCCGTGGCCACCAGGTCCGATAGACCGACCCCAAATAACTCCTCCCCTTTATAAGGCAATATTTCCATATGCCGTTTAGAGTCCGCATCACCTGACCACTGTCGCGTCCATAATCCTCTTCTGGCAGAAATGGACAGCGCACTCACTCTTGATGCCAGAGTGGAAATATCCCTCTGTGCATCTCGCATATATAGAAATGCATCTTTTAAATGCTCTATAGTCAACAATATACTGTCCCTATCCAGGGTATCAATATTTTCAGTCAGGGAATCCGACCAAGCCACCCCAGCGCTGCACATCCAGGCTGAGGCGATTGCTGGTCGCAGTATAACACCAGTATGTGTGTATATACTTTAGGATATTCTCCAGTTTTCTGTCACCTGGTTCCTTGAGGGCGGCCGTATCAGGAGACGGTAACGCCACTTGTTTTGATAAGCGTGTGAGCGCTTTATCCACTCTAGGGGGTGTTTCCCAACGCGCCCTAACCTCTGGCGGGAAAGGGTATAATGCCAATAACTTTTTAGAAATTATCAGTTTTTTATCGGGGGAAACCCACGCTTCATCACACACCTCATTTAATTCGTCTGATTCAGGAAAAACTACAGGTAGTTTTTTCACACCCCACATAATACCCTTTTTAGTGGTACTTGCAGTATCAGAAATGTTTAACACCTCTCTAATTGCCGTGATCATGTAACGTGTGGCCCTACTGGAAGTCACGTTTGTCTCCTCACCGTCGACACTGGAGTCAGTATCCGTGTCGACGTCAGTATCCACCACCTGAGGTAACGGCCTTTTTAGAGCCCCTGATGGTTTCTGAGACGCCTGGACAGGGACTAACTGATTAGTCGGCTGTCTCATGTCATCAACTGTCTTTTGTAAGGAGCTGACACTGTCACGTAAATCCTTCCATAAAGCCATCCACTCAGGTGTCGACTCCCTAGGGGGTGACATCTCTATGATAGGCAATTGCTCCGCCTCCACATAATTTTCCTCCTCATACATGTCGACACAAACGTACCGACACACAGCACACACACAGGGAATGCTCTGATAGAGGACAGGACCCCACTAGCCCTTTGGGGAGACAGAGGGAGAGTATGCCAGCACACACCAGAGCGCTATATATAGATATAGGGACAACCTTATATAAGTGTTATTCCCTTATAGCTGCTGTATTGTTAATAACCCGCCAATTAGTGCCCCCCTCTCTTTTTTACCCTGTTTCTGTAGTGCAGGACTGCAGGGGAGAGTCAGGGAGACGTCCTTCCAGCGGAGCTGTGAGGAAAAATGGCGCCTGTGTGCTGAGGAGATAGGCTCCGCCCCCTTCTCGGCGGCCTTTCTCCCGCTTTTTGTGAAAATCTGGCAGGGGTTAAAATTCATCCATATAGCCCAGGGGCTATATGTGATGTATTTTTAGCCAGCCAAGGTGTTTCTATTGCTGCTCAGGGCGCCCCCCCCTAGCGCCCTGCACCCTCAGTGACCGGAGTGTGAAGTGTGCTGAGAAGCAATGGCGCACAGCTGCAGTGCTGTGCGCTACCTTGTGGAAGACAGGATGTCTTCTGCCGCCGATTTGCCGGACCTCTTCTTGCTTCTGGCTCTGTAAGGGGGCCGGCGGCGCGGCTCTGGGACCGAGCTCCAAGGCTGGGCCTGTGATCGGTCCCTCTGGAGCTAATGGTGTCCAGTAGCCTAAGAAGCCCAATCCACTCTGCACGCAGGTGAGTTCGCTTCTTCTCCCCTTAGTCCCTCGATGCAGTGAGCCTGTTGCCAGCAGGTCTCACTGAAAATAAAAAACCTAAACTAAAACTTTCACTAAGAAGCTCAGGAGAGCCCCTAGTGTGCACCCTTCTCGTTCGGGCACAAAAATCTAACTGAGGCTTGGAGGAGGGTCATGGGGGGAGGAGCCAGTGCACACCAGGTAGTACTAAAGTTTTCTATTTGTGCCCAGGCTCCTGCGGAGCCGCTATTCCCCATGGTCCTTACGGAGTTCCCAGCATCCACTAGGACGTCAGAGAAATATATATATATATATATATATATATATATATATATATATATATATATATATATATATACACTGCGCCTAAATTGTGCCCCCCCTCTCTTTTTTACCCTTTCTGTAGTGCAGGACTGCAGGGGAGAGCCAGGGAGCTTCCTTCCAGCGAAGCTGTGAGGGAATAATGGCGCCAGTGTGCTGAGGGAGTTGGCTCCGCCCCTTTTTCGGTGGGCTTTCTCCCGCTATTTTATCGTTTCTGGCAGGGGTTAATATACACCTATATAGTCTCTGGGGCTATATATGGTGTTAGTTTTGCCAGCCAAGCTGTTATTATTGCTGCTCAGGGCGCCCCCCCCCCAAGCGCCCTGCACCCATCAGTGACCGCAGTGTGTGGTGTGCATGAGGAGCAATGGCGCACAGCTGCAGTGCTGTGCGCTACCTTGGAGAAGACCGAAGTCTTCAGCCGCCGATTTTCCGGACCACCTTCTTGTTTCTGGCTCTGTAAGGGGGACGGCGGCGCGGCTCCGGGAACGGACGACGAGGTCGGGTCCTGTGTTCGATCCCTCTGGAGCTAATGGTGTCCAGTAGCCTAAGAAGCCCAAGCTACCACCACTTAGGTAGGTTCGCTTCTTCTCCCCTTAGTCCCTCGTTGCAGTGAGCCTGTTGCCAGCAGGTCTCACTGAAAATAAAAAACCTAAACTATACTTTCTTCTAGGAGCTCAGGAGAGCCCCTAGTGTGCATCCAGCTCAGCCGGGCACAGAAATCTAACTGAGGCTTGGAGGAGGGTCATAGGGGGAGGAGCCAGTGCACACCAGATAGTCCTAAATCTTTCTTAGATGTGCCCAGTCTCCTGCGGAGCCGTCTATTCCCCATGGTCCTTACGGAGTCCCCAGCATCCACTAGGACGTCAGAGAAAACCTCCAAGGTCTTTTTCGAGTCCAGATCTACCGACCAGGACCGCAATCAGAAGATCCAGCGAGCCAGAATAGACTAGGTAGACGCTTTGGCCGCTAGGATACCTGCATCAGATGCCGCCTCTTGAATATGAGAGGCTGTAACAATGTATAAAAGACACTGTTTTACATTATCAGGAAAATCAGACTGTAGTTCCCCTTCAAATTCCTGAACCCAGGCCTCTATAGCAGCCCAAGAAGCCGCAATAGTAGGCCCATGCATAGCTCCAGCCAGAGTGTAAATGGACTTCAAGCAATCCTCCACACGCTTACCCGTCAATTCCTACAGAGAGGTGACAGTAGTGACAGGCAGGGCAGATGATACTACCAAACGTGCGACCTGTGAGTCCATCGGCGGCAGCGTTTCCCAATTTTTGCTTAACTCTGCAGCGAGGGGATAACAAGCTAGCATCTTCTTAGACAGAGAGAATTTCTTTCCTGGATATTCCCAGGATTCCTGACGTATGTTAACTAAATGGTCAGAATGTGGTAAAACTAACTTAGTAACCTTCTGACGCTTAAACTTATCTGGTTTCTTAGAGGGTGCCGGTGGTTCTTCGTCATCATCAATTTGAAGAATCAGCCTAATAGCTTCTAAGAGGTCAGGAACATCCATCTGCAACAGTGTCTGAGGTATCTGTATATGCGCCATCTTCATCAGATGAAGTATCAGTAACATTAGCGGACTGTGAGGACGTAATGGCCCGCTTAGATGACACCTTGTCTTAGGCGGGCGAGGGTTAGGATTTTGCTTGAACAAAGACTGATTCAATAGCGGTAACTGAGAGGACAGAGTATCTGCCCATGGCGGATTAACAGCAGGGACAATATGTGGCTGTAATGGCACAGGAGGTCCCATAGGGGGTGCAAGTCTAGTTACCAGTGTAGTCAGTAAATTAGAAAACGTAGCCCACAGTGGGTCACTAGTTGCCCCCGTTGTAGTAGACTGACTGAGGGGTACAAAGCCCCCAGCACCTGACCCCTCAGCTGCAATATTTTCCTCAGAGACATCCATGGTATGAGCACTGCAGGACGCAGTCAGCTACAGAACCCTCACCCTTATGAGCTGACATTATATAAAAGCTTTACCTTAGGGTGGCACAGTACAATACAGGTTGAGTATCCCATATCCAAATATTCCGAAATACGGAATATTCCGAAATACGGACTTTTTTGAGTGAGAGTGAGATAGTGAAACCTTTGTTTTCTGATGGCTCAATGTACACAAACTTTGTTTAATACACAAAGTTATTAAAAATACTGTATTAAATGACCTTCAGGCTGTGTGTATAAGGTGTATATGAAACATAAATGAATTGTGTGAATGTAGACACTTTGTTTAATGCACAGTTATAAAATATATTGGCTAAAATTACCTTCAGGCTGTGTGTATAAGGTGTATATGTAACATAAATGCATTCTGTGCTTAGATTTAGGTCCCATCACCATGATATCTCATTATGGTATGCAATTATTCCAAAATACGGAAAAATAAGATTTTACTCACCGGTAAATCTATTTCTCGTAGTCCGTAGTGGATGCTGGGAACTCCGAAAGGACCATGGGGAATAGCGGGCTCCGAAGGAGGCTGGGCACTCTAGAAAGATTTAGGACTACCTGGTGTGCACTGGCTCCTCCCACTATGACCCTCCTCCAAGTCTCAGTTAGGACACTGTGCCCGGACGAGCTGACATAATAAGGAAGGATTTTGAATCCCGGGTAAGACTCATACCAGCCACACCAATCACACTGTACAACTCGTGATACTATATCCAGTTTGACAGTATGAAAACATCTGAGCCTCTCAACAGATGGCTCAACAATAACCCTTTAGTTAGCAATAACTATTTACAAGTATTGCAGACAATCCGCACTTGGGATGGGCGCCCAGCATCCACTACGGACTACGAGAAATAGATTTACCGGTGAGTAAAATCTTATTTTCTCTGACGTCCTAGTGGATGCTGGGAACTCCGAAAGGACCATGGGGATTATACCAAAGCTCCCAAACGGGCGGGAGAGTGCGGATGACTCTGCAGCACCGAATGAGAGAACTCAAGGTCCTCCTCAGCCAGGGTATCAAATTTGTAGAATTTTGCAAACGTGTTTGCCCCTGACCAAGTAACAGCTCGGCAAAGTTGTAAAGCAGAGACCCCTCGGGCAGCCGACCAAGATGAGCCCACCTTCCCTGTGGAATGGGCTTTCACTGATTTAGGATGCGGCAGTCCAGCCGCAGAATGCGCCTGCTGAATCGTGTCACAGATCCAGCGAGCGATAGTCTGCTTAGAAGCAGGAGCACCCAACCTGTTGGGTGCATACAGGACAAATAGCGAGTCAATTTTCCTGACTCTAGCCGTCCTGGAAACATAATTTTTTAAGGCCCTGACTACGTCCAGTAATTTGGAATCCTCCAAGTCCCTAGTAGCCGCAGGCACCACAATAGGTTGGTTCAAGTGAAAAGCTGACACCACCTTAGGGAGAAACTGGGAACGAGTCCTCAATTCTGCCCTATCCATATGGAAAATCAGATAAGGACTTTTATATGACAAAGCCGCCAATTCTGATACACGCCTGGCCGAAACCAAGGCCAATAACATGACCACTTTCAACGTGAGATATTTTAGATCCACGGTTTTTAGTGGTTCAAACCAATGTGATTTTTAAGAAACTCAACACCACGTTGAGATCCCAAGGTGCCACTGGAGGCACAACCGGGGGCTGAATATGCAGCACTCCTTTTACAATGTCTGAACTTCAGGTACTGAAGCTAATTCTTTCTGGTAGAAAATCGACAGAGCCGAGATCTGTATCTTAATGGAGCCTAATTTTAGGCCCATAGACACTCCTGCTTGTAGGAAATGCAGAAATCGACCTAGTTGAAATTCCTCTGTTGGGGCCTTTTTTGGCCTCACACCAAGCAACATATTTCCGCCATATGCGGTGATAATGTTTTGCAGTTACATCTTTCCTGGCTTGAATCAGCGTAGGAAAGACTTCCTCCGGAATGCCCTTTTCCTTTAGGATCCGGCGTTCAACCGCCATGCCATCAAAACGTAGCCGCGGTAAGTCTTGGACCAGACAGGGCCCCTGCTGCAGCAGGTCCTGTCTGGGAAGCAGAGGCCATGGGTCCTCTGATATATTTTCTTGAAGTTCTGGGTACCAGGCTCTTCTTGGCCAATCCGGAACCACGAGTATCGTTCTTACTCCTCGCCTTCTTATTATTCTCAGTACCTTTGGTATGAGAGGCAGAGGGGGGAACACATAAACCGACTGGTACACCCACGGTGTTACCAGAGCGTCCACAGCTATCGCCTGAAGGTCCCTTGACCTGGCGCAATATCTTTTATAGCTTGTTGAGGCGGGACGCCTTCATGTCCACCTGTGGCCTTTCCCAATGGTGTACAATCCTTTGGAAGACTTCTGGATGAAGTCTCCACACTCTCAGGTGGAAGTCGTGTCTGCTGAGAAGATCTGCTTCCCAGTTGTCCACTCCGGGAATGAACACTGCTGACAGTGCTAACACATGATTTTCCGCCCATCGGAGAATCCTTGTGGCTTCTGCCATCGCCATCCAGCTTCTTGTGCCGCCCTGTTGGTTTACATGGGCGACTGCCGTGATGTTGCCTGATTGGATCAGGACCGGCTGGTTTTGAAGCAGAGGCCTTGCCTGACTCAGGGCATTGTAATGGCCCTCTGTTCCAGAATATTTATGTAGGGAAGTCACCTGACTTGACCAAAGTCCCTGGAAGTTTCTTCCCTGTGTGACTGCCCCCCAGCCTCAAAGGCTGGCAACCATGGTCACTAGGACCTAGTCCTGTATGTCGAACCTGCGGCCCTCTTGAAGATGGGCACTCTGCAGCTACTACAGTAGAGATACCCTGGTCCTTGGAGACAGGGTTATCAGCCTAATGCATCTGAAGATGCGACCCGGACCACTTGTCTAACAGGTCCCCCTGAAAAATTCTTGCATGGAACCTGCCGAATGGGATTGCTTCGTAGGAAGCTACCATTTTTCCCAGGACTCGCGTGCAATGATGCACCGATACCTGTTTTGGCTTCAGGAGGTCTCTGACTAGAGATGACAGCTCCATGGCTTTCTCCTCCGGGAGAAACACTTATTTCTGGTCTGTGTCCAGAACCATCCCCAGGAACAGTAGACGTGTCGTAGGAACCAGCTGTGACTCTGGACTGTTTAGAATCCAACCGTGCTGTTGTAGCACTTTCCAAAATAGTGCTACCCCGACTAGCAACTGCTCCTTGGACCTCGCCCTTATAAGGAGATTGTCCAAGTACGGGATAATTAAAACTCCCCTTTTTCGAAGGAGTATCATCATTCCGGCCATTACCTTGGTAACACCCTCGGAGCCATGTACAGTCCAAACGGCAGAGTCTGGACTTGGTAATGGTAATCCTGTACCACAAATCTGAGGTACTCCTGGCGAGGATAGTAAATAGGGACATGCAGGTAAGCATTGATGTCCCGGGATACCATGTAATTCCCCTCGTCCAGGTTTGCAATAACCGCCCTGAGCGATTCCATCTTGAACTTGAATTTTTTATGTTCAAGGATTTTAAATATAAAAAAGGGTCACACCGAACCATGCGGTTTCGGTACCCCAAACCGTGTGGAATAGTAACCCCGTCCTTGTTGAAGTAGGGGCACCTTAAGTATTACCTGCTGGGAATACAGCTTATTAATTGCCTCTAGCACAGCCTCCCTGCCTGAGGGAGTTGTCGGCAAGGCATATTTGAGGAAACGGCGGGGGGAAGACATCTCGAATTCCAGCTTGTACCCCTGAAATACTACTTGAATGAAACAGGGATCCACCTGTGAGCGAGCCCACTGATCGCTGAAATTTTTGAGACGGCCCCCCACCGTACCTGGCTACACCTGTGGAGCCCCCGCGTCATGCTGTGGACTCAGAGGAAGCGAGAGAAGAATTATGATTCTGGGAACAGGCTGACTGGTGCAGCTTTTTCCCTCTTCCCTTGTCTCTGTACAGAAAGGAAGCGCCTTTGACCCGCTTGCTTTTCTGAAGCCGAAAGGACTGTACCTGATAATACAGTGCTTTCTTAGTCTGTGAGGAAAACTGAGGTAAAAATATTTCTTCCCAGCTGTTGCTGCGGATACGAGGTCCCAGAGACCATCCCCAAATAATTCCTCACCCTTATAAGGCAGAATCTCTATGCGCCTTTTAAGGTCAGCATCACCTGTCCAGTGACAGGTCTCTAATACCCTCCTGACAGAATGGACATTACATTCATTTTGGATGCCAGCCGGCAAAATATCCCTCTGTGCATCCCTCATATATAAGACGACGTCTTTAATATGTTCTCATGTTAGCAAACTAGTATGTTTGACAGGGTCACCGACCACGCTGCAGCAGCACGCTCTGCAGGTTTCAGTCTAGTACCTGAGTGTGTAAATACAGACTTCAGGATAGCCTCCTGCTTTTTATCAACAGGTACCTTCAAAGTGGCCGTTCCTAAAACGGTAGTGCCACCTATTTTGACAACCGTGTGAGCGCCTTATCCACCCTAGGGGATATCTCCCAGCGTAACTTATCCTCTGGCGGGAAAAGGTACGCCATCAGTAACTTTTTAGAAATTACCAGTTTCTTATCATGGGGAATCCACGCTTTTCACACACTTCATTCATTCATCTGATGGGGGAACAAAACATTGCCTGCTTTTTCTCCCCAAACATAAAAACCCATTTTTAGAGGTTAATGTCAGAAATGTGTAACACATTTTTTATTGCCGGGATCAAGTCACGGATGTTCCTAGTGGATTGTGTATATGTCTCAACCTTGTCGACACTGGAGTCAGACTCCGTGTTGACATCTGTGTCTGCCATCTGAATAAGCGGGCGTTTTTGAGCCCCTGATGGCCTTTGAGACGCCTGGGCAGGCACGGGCTGAGAAGCCGGCTGTCCCACAGCTGTTACGTCATCCACCCTTTTATGTAAGGAGTTGACACTGTCGGTTAATACCTTTTACCTAACCATCCACTCTGGTGTCGGCCCCACAGGGGGCGACATCACATTTATCGGCATCTGCTCCGTCACTATATAAGCCTCCTCCTCAAACATGTCGACACAGCTGTACCGACACACCGCACACACACACACACAGGGAATGCTCTGACTGAGGACAGGACCCACAAAGCCCTTTGGGGAGACAATGAGAGAGTATGCCAGCACACACCAGAGCGCTATATAATGTGGGGATTAACACTATAACCGAGTGAATTTTCCCCCATAGCTGCTTGTATATACAATATTGCGCCTAAATTTAGTGCCCCCCCTCTCTTTTTAACCCTTTGAGCCTGAAAACTACAGGGGAGAGCCTGGGGAGCTTTCTTCCAGCTGCACTGTGAAGAGAAAATGGCGCCAGTGTGTCTGAGGGAGATAGCTCCGCCCCTTTTCCGCGGCCTATTCTCCCGCGTCAGAGAAAATCCCATATCCAAAATACCTCTGGTCCCAAGCATTTTGGATAAGGGAGACTCAACCTGTATAAACAGACAAAGTACCTAACAAAAATCCCCCAGATAGTGTGACTACAGGCAGAGCGCGCACGGAGGATTTAAGAGGTATATGGTGAGTGTAATACACAGTAAATCCTGTGATAAACACTATTATATGAAACCCCTGATGCACTTATAGCCCTCCTCAGGGTACAGAATATAGGGATAGCAGTATATGTGAGATACACAGAATGGAAATCACACAGCAGCTATTGGCACACACACAGTCACTTGTACGATACAGAAATTATCCCGAACAATAAAACTGCACGGGACAAGCAATACTTTAGTAAACACACTACTCAAGTAAAGCTAATTAGGTATATAGATATATCAATACACAGTAAAGACTGGATGTATATCACAGGGTACTTGTACTAAATATCCCTGCCAATATGCACTTGTTCTTAACGAACACTGTCTAAAGACATGCAGAATACTTAAGTGTCCTGTAAATGCACAGCGCTGATGATGCAGGCGGCTTTACAGAGGAGACATTGCACAGCAGTCCCAGATCAGCGTAGCTGTGTGTGTAATGGCGCCCAAACGCTGACAGGGAGTGAGGCAGAGAGATGCAGCTCCAGGGCGGGAACATTAACAGTAAATGGCACCCTGGGACTGGGGCTACAGGTCAGAGCCTTATCCCCTTGCTGGACTTCACCACCGGGTACTGCGGGCCTTAGAAACAACGATTACCTAAATCCGACCTGTGCCCTTGCGGTCTCGTGGGGTCCCTGCACGGCCACAGTGTTCACGCCAGCGCGTGCGGGCTGTCTCCCAAAGACCACGCTGGATCGCGGTTTGCAGCGGGTCCCGCCTGGGGACCCTCTTACCTTCTCCTTGCAGCGGCAGTGTATGTGTGCCCTATTCAAGAACTGGAGCCATCCGTTGTAGTTACCTGGCAACCAGGGCGCGGGAGTGTACAGCGCTGCTGGGAGGTGAGAGAGCCGCAGCATGAAATGTCAGAAATTACATATAGCACTGTTAAGTGCCTATGCTGCGGCTCTGAAGTCTTCTTTCTTCTAATAAAAGCACTTTTCAGGGCAGCTCAGCGCAGCCCTCCCTGTTGTCTGCCTGCACTACAGGCACCAACTTACAAACTGAGCTCCTGTGCACGGAGGCGGGGTTATAGAGGCGGCGGAGCTAAGCATCCTGGGAACAGTCAAAGCTTTTAACCTGTTGGTGCCTCGGATCAGGATCCAACTCCACACCCCGACGTTATCCCTGTGGAACCCCAGTGTACCCCGCTGCAGAAATAAACATTTAAAAGAAATTGAAGAAAACTCTCTGGAGCTGCAGAGATGGTGCATCCTCTCCTGAGGGCACTTTTTTTCTAAACTGCCTGTGGGAGGGGGCATAGAGGAGAGGAGCCAGCACACCCAGTGAAGAAATTTAAAGTGCTCCGGCTCCTTTGGATCCAGTCTATACCCCATTGTACTAATCTCCCCAATATCCCTTATGGAGGTTAGAGAAACAGTGGTTCTCAATGCCAGTCCTCAAATATCTCTAACAGGTCATGTTTTATGGATTTCTTTAATAAGAGGCAGAAATAACACATTGCCCACAGTAAAGAGGCCTGCAGCCAGGGGCATTATAATGTGTCAGTCTGACTTATATGCCACTGCTGTGAAGCAGGCTGCCAGTCCCCCATTAACGCTGAGCTGCTGCCCGGGCCTAGCTGGAGGAGGTTTTACTCTCCCCCCAGCTTCTCCCCTTTCAAACTTAGCTCTACAAGACCCAGCCTTCCTCTGTTGCCTGAGGCAGCGTCTGTCCTTTGACGCCCCCTTCTCACTGAGATAACTATCTCTATTTGTAAACTGGGGGGAGGCACTAGTATCTGATGATCTAGACAGACAGACAACTTACAGACAGACAGATGACTTATAGACAGACAGACAGACGACTTATAGACAGACAGACGACTTAGAGACAGACAGACGACTTAGAGACAGACAGACGACTTAGAGACAGACAGACGACTTAGAGACAGACAGACGACTTAGAGACAGACAGACAGAGGACTTAGAGACAGACAGACGACTTAGAGACAGACAGACAGAGGACTTAGAGACAGACAGACAGAGGACTTAGAGACAGACAGAGGACTTAGAGACAGACAGTGGACTTATAGACAGACAGAGGACCTATAGACAGACAGAGGACTTCTAGACAGACAGAGGACTTCTAGACAGACAGAGGACTTCTAGACAGACAGAGGACTTCTAGACAGAGGACTTCTAGACAGAGGACTTCTAGACAGAGGACTTCTAGACAGACGACTTCTAGACAGAGGACTTCTAGACAGAGGACTTCTAGACAGACGACTTCTAGACAGACGACTTCTAGACAGACGACTTCTAGACAGACGACTTCTAGACAGACGACTTCTAGACAGACGACTTCTAGACAGACGACTTCTAGACAGACGACTTCTAGACAGACAGACAGACAGACAACTTATAGATAGACAGACAGACTTATAGATAGAAAAAAAAGGGGATTTAGCTTTAGGGCGCTGTACTGAATACTGCTCCTCTCTGGTGTATATCAGCAGCCGATTGGGATTAAAGAGGTATGCCAGCCTCTTAAAACCAAACAAGAAAACACACAAATAATCCCAATTGGCGCTTAATAATACAAATGCAACCAATAATATAAATAGAGTATAATTTATTCACATATAAGTAATAAATAACATCCCAGGGGTTTGACAATTAAAAAACAAACAAACAATAAAACAGTCAACTACGCATCGAAGACGACCCTCGTGTCTTCGACGCGTTTCCCCACACTACAAGGCGGCCTGTAGTGCGCGGAAACGCGTCGAAGACACAAGGGTCCTAATACCTCCTTCACTCTTCAACACTTGCCTTTATTTTGTTACCAGCAGTTTCCACTGAATGAACATTTGCTCTATTGTAACAACTGCATTATTTTCACTACGGCTCCGACAGTGGGTTTCGGGCATCTCCAGCTCGATCCCACTGCTATTGGATCTCAGTGTTTCCATCTATCTGTGAGCCCATCGGTGTGAGCTCTTATTGCCATCGGACAGGGTTATTGGCCCACGTCGGAACCTCTACACGCCACCGCTGGGAGCCCCCTGGGTATCATTGTGTGATATGCTAGTTTGCACTCTCATTGGAGACATCCACGCTTGGACCGGTAAGCTGCGGTAGTGCGGACTCCGGCATTTTTGGACTTCTCCTAGTGCAGTTATACCTTACGGGGTTATTCATCTTCACACTCCTTGGGAATTTGGCATCATTCTCCAGGGAAGCCGCGGCTGCAGCACTTTACCGCACGCGGTCTTTAGTGCCCAGGGCTGTCCAACACAGGATACCGTTTACTGCATCTTTTGGCACTTGCTATTGCCAGCCAGCACACAGTGTGCTGGAACTCTATGGATACTATTTCTCCTGACATCTCACAGGTTAATACATTGTTGCTATGGTTTGGATACTAATGTTGAGACAGGCCATATGACTATCTACAGTTCTTCATTTGGAATCATCCAGCTGGTAACATATTTGTGATAAACACTTATTGTTATCATTCATTTTACATGCAGGTTGTTTATATTAGTAATATCAGTCAGCCTACCAATTGGGGTATAAAAATATAGTGTACTGGCATGGTAGTTGGCTATTTTATTGTTATGTTTTTTTAATTGTCAAACCCCCGGGAGGTTATTTATTACTTATTATTATTTACTTTTATTTTATGTGAATAAATTATACTCTATTTATATTATTGGTTGCATTTGTGTTATTAAGCGCCAATTGGGATTATTTGTGTGTAGACTTATAGATAGACAGACTTACAGATAACTAGATTTATAGATCGATAGATTTATAGATAGAGATTTACAGATAGATTTATATTTATTTATTTGGGGGTTGGGTGGAGAGGCTCAAGGAATATTGTTGCACCTGGGCCCAACACTAAAAAAGTTCCGCTACAGTCTAATCATGCACAAGCAATTATCCAACCCATTTTCACGGACAGATGATCCAACAAAATTACCTGTTGGGGGTACTTGATGACTGGAGTTGAGAAACACTGCTCTAAAATAAGCATTTACTGCAGATATATTTTGTAAAAAAACGCACCTTTGAGAGATTGAAAGGCCTGTTCACTTCAAATGGATCTTTGGAGACAGGCTTTTTCGGCTCACTCGTTTCTACAGCTGCTGTAAAAAACAATTTGACAGTCCAGGAACAAGTTCACAATGATCATGAAATTTCCGAACATAAGCATTGCCAATGCTCAAAAGATCGAGAGAAGCAGCTACCAACTATTCAGGTACAACTCTCCCAGCTCATCCACCACCTCCACCTTTCAAGCATCTCCCAGTGAAACCACTGTCGGCAGTTACTAGTCATGTAAAGCAGACAGTACACTACCTAAACCACATGTGGTCCATGCTTTATTGTTTAAAGTTTCGTGTATTTTAAATGCAACCCACCTCTTTTTTTAAAAGCTTTTTCTGTAGCTTTTTTCGCCAGCTTCATGAACTGACTATCCTCTCCAATCTCTTCCTCTTCTTCCTTGTTAATATTACCACTTTGAGACTGGAGTACCCAAAAGAAAGAAAAAACAACAATTGTTCTAATAGAATAAATGACTAAAGAAAAGTTTCACTGCAACAGACTGACACTGTGTTCTGTGACATGTATCAAATACATTCTCTAACCATTAAACACAAAATACAATGTATGCACAACCTATGAACACAAACACTTTCAAATGTCCTTTCCAAGCAATCAGGTTTGTTTTACATTACATCATCCAATAAACTAATTAATAAACAGCATGCTCAGCTAGCAAATACAACCTGAAATACAATGTACAACCTAAAACGTGGCATAAAAAAAAAAAAAGAGACACTTTCAATGTTTTATATAAAGCAAAGTATTATTGATATAGTCAAAATACCTCCATGGAGATGTAGTATGTGTCTAAGTTTCTATGACTAAGTTACAAATGTTGTGTGAGCCTTTTGTCACACGACAGACATCGATACGATAATCCAATTCGTTACAAACAACTGGCGTACATCCTCGTCAACACTTGAAACAGCTGCTGTGATGCAGCTGTAGATGGACTGCCTTTGATGGAAGTTTCCCATTACGGGCGGGATGTACTAAGCTTAGAAAAGTGATCATTTCACTGTGATAAAGTACCAGCCAATCAGCTTCTAACTGCCATGTCACAGGCTGTGTTTGAAAAAATAGGAATTTAATACCTACCGGTAAATTTATTTTCTCCTAGCCCGTAGTGGATACTGGAGTCTTGTACTTTAGTACCATGGGGGTATAGATCGGGTCCAATGGAGCCTGGCACTTTAAAACCTTTTTGTGTTCATGTGTGTGCTGGCTCCTCCCCTCTATGCCCCTCCCATCAGACTCCGTCTAGGAAACTGTGCCTGAGGAGACGGACATAATCTGAGAGAACAAAAACAACAGCAGTGAGGCAATAAGCCAACACACAACCATAAACGAAAGGAGGGCGCTACCCAGAACAGAAGATAGCAACACCAACCTAACCAGGATGGCACAGCTATCCCAACAACAGAAGAGGACCGCAACATCGGTCCAACCAAATACTTACACAGGTAAGCAGGAACAAAGCACTAAGGCGGGCGCCCAGTATCCACTACGGACTAGGAGAAGAAGGAATTACCGGTAGGTATTAAATTCATATTTTCTATTGCTGTCCTTTTGACATAAATCTTGAGAGCCCTGACCACATCCAAGGACTCAGGGCCCACAGAAGCATCAGATAACACTGGAACCACAACAGGTTTGTTCACATGAAAGGCAAACACCACTTTAGGCAAAAACGGAGGACGGGTCCGAAGTTTCACTCGGTCTTCATGAAAAATCAAGTAAGGGTTTTTACAGGATAAGGCCCCTAATTCAGAGACACGTCTGGCAGACGCCAATGCCAATAACATCACAGTCTTCCAGATGAGAAATTTCAACTTCACCCTATGTAAGGGTTCAAACCAATCCGATTGGAGAAAGGTCAGTACCATATTGTTCCTCTCACGGCTCCGTGGAATCTCAAAGGGTGGTTGCATATGAAGAACTCCCTTCAGGAAGGTCTGTACTTCTGGTAACAGGGCAAGTTGTTTCTGGAAGAAAATAGAGAGCGCCGAAATCTGGACTTTAATGGAGCCTAGACGTAGGCCCATATCCACTCCCGCTTGTAGGAAAAGCAGAAAACGACCAAGTTTAAACTCCACAGGAGAAACCTTTCTACTTTCACACCAGGAAACATACTTTTGCCAGATACGATGATAGTGTTTTTATAGGGTTATCTTCCTAGCCTGGACCATGGTGGAAATAACCTGAGGGGAGACCTTTCTTTGCTAGAATCTCCCTCTCAACTTCCAAGCCGTCAAACGTAGTCGCTGTAAGTGTGGATAGACGAACGGACCTTGCTGAAGATCTTCTTGGAGCGGCTGAGGCCAGGGATCCTCCAGAGACATGGTCAGGAGGTCAGAGTACCACGCCCATCAAGGCCAATTATAATTGTCTGAACGCTTTCCCTTCTTAGTCTTTTGAGAACCCTTGGGACTAGTGGTAGCGGAGGGAACAGGTACACAAACTGGTACATCTACGGTGTCGTCCGCGCGTCCACTGCTACATCCCTCGTTATGGAACAGTAACAGCATAGCTTCTTGTTGAGTCGAGAAGCCATCAAATCTGTGTACAGCCCCTTGCTGAGGAAGTCCGCTTCCCAGTTGTCCACTCCCAGAATGAATATGGTCCTTGCATACGCCTCCGCCCAGAGGAGGCTCTTCGCCGCTCGGCTTCTTGCTCCCTTGTCGGTTGATGTACGCCACTACCGTGGCGTTGTCCGACTGAACCTGGATTGCCTGATCCTTCAGGAGATGAGAAGCCTGCAGAAGAGCATTGTAAACTGCCCTGAGTTCCAGAATGTTTATTGGTAGGGCAGATTCCTGTTGTGACCAAATCCCCTGGAACTGGGCCCCTTGGGTCACAGCCCCCCAACCCCAGAGGCTGGCATCCGTCGTCAGTAAAATCCACGGGTGGATATTGAACCTCCTGCGCTCCACCAGGTAAGGAACCTGTATCCACCATAAGAGAGAAATACAGGCTCGCGGGGATAACGTCACTTCCTTTTGCATGTGAAGGCGAGACCCTGAACATTTGTCCAGCAGATCCAGCTGAAATGGTCCGGCATGAAATCTGCTGTATTGGATTGCCTCGTAAGCAGCCACCATCTTGGCCAGTAATCGGATGCAAAGATGTATGGATACTTTGTGAGGACCGAGCACCAAGCGAACCATAGCTTGGATAGTCAAGGCTTTGTCCCTTGGGAGAAGCACTTTTTGAGGCACAGTACCCAGTATCATTCTCAGGAACTGAAGACATTAGGTCGGTTCCAGGTGAGACTTCTGAAAATTTAGAATCCCCCCATGATCCGTCAGTAGTCAGATCGATGCTGTCCAGCAGACGCTCCCTGGACACAGCCTTTATTAGGAGATCGTCCAAGTAGAGGACTATGTTCACTCCCATCATGCGCAGCTGCAGCATCATCTCCGCCATGACCTTGGTGAAAACCCTCGGAGCTGTGGATAATCCAAAGGGTAAGGCCTGAATCTGGAAATGGTCGTTCAATATTGCGAACCTGAGGTAAGCCTGATAAGGGGGCCACATGGGAATGTGTAGGTAAGCATCCTTGACATTTAGAGATACCATGTACTCCACCTCCTCCAGAGCAGACACCACCGCCCGCAGGGATTCCATCTTGAATTTGAATACCCACAGATACGGGTTTAGAGAATTCAGGTTTAAGATGGGGCGCACCGAACAGTCTGGTTTGGGCGCGACAAAAAAAACAACCAACAACAAAAAAAACCCACTACAGTAAAAACCCCGGTTGCGTAACTGAGGAGGTACAGACACCACCACCCCTTTCTGCAAAGGTTTTTGAATAGCCTCTTGCACGGTAACTTGCTGCGGGTAAAGCTGGTAAGCCCGACTTGAAAAACCTGCGAAGAGGGAGTGTCTGGAATTCCAGCTGGTATCCTTGGAAAAAGGAGGTCCCTTACTCAAGGATCCCGGCAGGACTCCGCCCACACGTAGGCGAAGTATTGAAGGCAAGCACCTACCTGAAAGGCGCCTCCCCGCTGGGGCCAACCTACATTCGTGCAGGCTTAGCGGCAGGAGATCTGTTGGTCTGGTCCAGAGAGACGGCAGGTGCAGGTTACCATGAGATCCTCTGGAGGTGATGGAGGCCCCTCAGCCCCTGCCTCTGAACCTTGCCACACGAAAGTACTGCAAGGAACGTCTGGTGTAAGAACGTCTAACAGGCGGAGCAGCCAACAGCAGATAGGCAGACTTACCCGCCGTAGCCTGGGAGATCCATTTATTTAATTCATCTCCAAACAAGGCATCACCTGTAAAGGGAATATTTTCTACACCCTTTTTGTAGTCGGCGTCAGCAGACCACTGACGTAACCACAGAGCCATGCACACCGAAACAGCCATAGCAGTAGTGCGGCCATTTATCTTAAACAACTCCTTAATAGCTTCGCTCAAAGTTTGCAGCATCCTGTATATGTTGCAGCAGAGTAATGATCTCATCTCAGGGTAGAAAGTCTAAACCTTAAACAGTGTCAGACCACCTGACTACCGCCAGAGAAATCCACCCACAAACTATTGCGGGGCGCTGTGCCGCGCCCGTATAAACTGCCTTGAGCGTAGCCTCAATCTTACGGTCAGCCGGTTCCTTCAGGGATACAGCCCCTGGTACCGGGACAAATTTTTTGGACAGTCGGGATACAGACGTATCGACTGACAGAGGGTTTTCCTATATTTTCCTGTCCTCAGCAGGGAGGGGAAAAGTAGTTAAAAATCTATGAGGGATCTTACATTTTTTTTAGAAGGGTTTAACCAAGCCTCCCTGGCCAGGGAGTTTAATTCCTTAGAGACAAAAAAAGTTGCTGATGTCTTTGGTCTAACATTAAAAATAAGATTTTAAACCTACCGGTAAATCTTTTTCTTCTAGTCCGTAGAGGATGCTGGGGACTCCGTAAGGACCATGGGGTATAGACGGGCTCCGCAGGAGACATGGACACTTTAAGACTTTAAATGGGCGTGAACTGGCTCCTCCCTCTATGCCCCTCCTCCAGACTCCAGTTATAGGAACTGTGCCCAGAGGAGACGGACATTACGAGGAAAAGGATTTTGTTAATTAAGGGTGAGACACATACCAGCTCACACCACAAACACACCGTACAACCTGGTATATAAGTAAAACCAGTTAACAGTATGAACAACAAAAATCAGCCACAACCCTTGTGTAACCTGATCAATAACTATGTACAATTACTAAAGATTTCAGTCCGCACTGGGACGGGCACCCAGCATCCTCTACGGACTACGAGAAAAAGATTTACCGGTAGGTTTAAAATCTTATTTTCTCCAACGTCCTTGAGGATGCTGGGACTCCGTAAGGACCATAAGGATTATACCAAAGCTCCCAAACGGGCGGGAGAGTGTGGATGACTCTGCAGCACTGATTGAGCAAACAGGAGGTCCTCCTCAGCCAGGGTATCAAACTTATAGAACTTTGCAAAGGTGTTTGACCCCGACCAAGTAGCTGCTCGGCACAACTGTAATGCCGAGACCCCTCGAGCAGCCGCCCAAGAAGAGCCCACTTTCCTAGTGGAGGTGGCCTTAACCGATTTTGGTAACCGCAATCCAGCCGTAGAATGAGCCTGCTGAATCGTGTTACAGATCCAGCGTGCAATAGTCTGCTTGGAAGCAGGCGCGCCAATCTTGTTGGCCGCATATAGGACAAACAGTGCCTCTGTTTTCCGGATACGAGCCGTTCTGGCTACATAGATTTTTAAAGCCCTGACCACATCAAGGGACTTGGAATCCTCCAAGACATCCGTAGCCACAGGCACCACAATAGGTTGGTTCATGTGAAACGACGATAAAACCACCTTGGGTAGAAATTGAGGACAAGTTCTCAATTCCGCTCTATCTACATGGAAAATCAGATAGGGGCTCTTGTGAGACAAAGCCGCCAATTCGGACACCCGCCTTGCATATGCCAAGGCCAATAACATGACCACTTTCCAAGTGAGAAATTTCAAGTCAACCGTTTGAAGAGGTTCAAACCAATGTGATTTAAGGAACTGTAACACCACGTTAAGGTCCCACGGTGCCACTGAGGGCACAAAAGGAGGTTCGATGTGCAGTACTCCCATCACAAAAGTCTGCACTTCTGGAAGAGAGGCCAATTCCTTCTGAAAGAATATTGATAAGGCCGAAATCTGCACTTTAATGGAGCCTAACTTTAGGCCCATATCCACTCCTGTCTGTTGAAAATGGAGAAAACGACCCAGCTGGAAATCCTCCGTAGGAGCATTCTTGGATTCACACCAAGACACACACTTCCTCCAGATACTAGTGCTTTGCCGTTACCTCCTTCCTAGCTTTAAGTACAGTAGGGATGACTTCCCCTGGAATACCTTTCCTAGCTAGGATCTGGTGTTCAACCGCCATGCCGTCAAACGTAATCGCGGTAAGTCCTGGAACACACACGGCCCCTGTTGCAATAGGTCCTCTCTGAGAGGAAGAGGCCAAGAATCTTACGTGAGCATTTCCTGAAGATCTGGATACCGGGCCCTTCGAGGCCAATCTGGAACAATGAGTATCGTCTGAACTTTTGTTGTTCTTATGATTCTCAATATTTTTGAGATGAGTGGAAGTGGAGGGAACACAGACCGCCTGATACACCCATGGTGTTACTAGCGCGTCCACTGCTATCGCCTGAGGGTCCCTCGACCTGGAACAATATATCCAAAGCTTCTTGTTGAGGCGTGACGCCATCATGTCTATTTGAGGGAGTCCCCAGCAACTTGTCACTTCTGCAAAGACCTCTTGATGAAGTCCCCACTCTCCTGGATGGAGATCGTGCCTGCTGAGGAAGTCTGCTTCCCAGTTGTCCACTCCTGGAATGAATTACTGCTGAGAGCGCGCTCACATGATTTTCCGCCCAGCGAAGAATCCTGGTGGCTTCCGCCATTGCTGCTCTGCTCCTTGTTCCGCCCTGTCGGTTTACATGCGCCACGGCTGTAATGTTGTCTGACTGGATCAGAACGGGTAGGTTGCGAAGATGATGCTCCGCCTGTCTCAGGCCGTTGTATATGGCCCTTAATTCCAGCACATTTATGTGCAGACAAGCCTCCTGGCTTGACCATATTCCCTGAAAGTTTTATCCCTGTGTGACCGCTCCCCATCCTCGGAGGCTGCGTCCATGGTCACGAGAACCCAATCCTGAATTCCGAACCTGCGACCCTCTAGAAGGTGAGCACTCTGGAGCCACCACAGGAGAGAGATCCTGGCCCTGGGGGACAGGCTTATCATCTGATGCATTTGGAGATGGGACCCTGACCACTTGTTCAGTAGGTCCCACTGAAAAGTTCTTGCATGGAACCTGCCAAACGGAATGGCCTCGTAGGCCGCCACCATCTTTCCCAACACTCGAGTGCATTGATGAATCGACACTCTTTTTGGTTTCAGCAGATCCTTGACCATGTTCTGGATTTCCTGAGCTTTTTCCACTGGAAGAAAAACCCTCTGTCTTTCCGTATTCAGAATCATGCCCAAAAACGACAGCCGAGTTGTCGGAACCAACTGCGACTTTGGCAAATTTAGAAGCCAGCCGTGTTGTTGTAGCACCCTCAGAGAGAGATCCACGCTTTTCAGTAATTGTTCTCTTGATCTCGCTTTTATCAGGAGATCGTCCAAGTGTGGGATAATTGTGACACCCTGCTTGCGCAGGAGCACCATCATTTCTGCCATTACCTTGGTGAAAATCCTCGGGGCCGTGGAAAGCCCAAACGGCAACGCCTGAAATTGGTAATGACAATCCTGCACAGCGAATCTCAGGAACGCCTGATGAGGAGGGTATGCATCCTTTATGTCTAGTGACACCATAAAATCAAGATTAGGGATTTTAGGTTCAGAATCGGTCTGACCGAGCCGTCTGGCTTCGGGACCACGTATAGAGTTGAATAAAAACCCTTTCCCTGTTGTAACCGGGGAACCATGATTATCACTTGCTGTTGACACAGCTTTTGTATTGCCGCTGAAACTCTGGAAGAGAAGCTGGTAAGGCCGATTTGAAAAATCGGTGTGGAGGCACGTCTTCGAACTCCAGTTTGTACCATTGGGCAGGGGTGTATCTTCCTATTGGCCAGGATGGCACTTGCCAGGGGCGCCAGCAAAGGGGGGGGGACGCCCGGCAGTGCCACAAGCGCCAGGGGGTAGAATGACATAGTAGTTCTCACTGAGTACATCCCTTAGCAGTGCTCGTCCACTACCGGACTCCCAGAAGCATATTGCACTCTGACACTCTCTGTGACTACAGTCACAATGATAGTGAATATAGCCGGGGAGCGAGGCACTTCCAGTTATGGGGAGGAGCGAGGCACCTCCTCTTTCTCATCCGCTCCCCTTCTTATTGGTCCCACACGGTCTGTCAACAAGCACCAGCCACTACAATCAGCACCAGTCAGCAGTGCAGCCTGAGCATACCTGTACATTTTCTGCGGTACCGTAGCTGCACTGCATGGTCTATCCTGGCAGTCTTTATAACAGGTTACAAAGAGCTCTGTATGGAGAGGTATCTAGACCAGCGACTGCCTGTCCAGCTGTTTTGAGACTACAGGTCCCAGCATACCTTGTCAACTGGATTTACTAGGACATGTAGTGCCATCACACCTAGAGGTTTTTTTTTTTAACTGTATGTATGTGTGCCTATATCCCCTCGGTGTCCCTGCCAGCACCCTCCTTGTAATTCCCCCTCAGTGTCCCTGCCTGCACCCTCCTTGTAATTCCCCCTCAGTGTCCCTGCCTGCACCCTCCTTGTAATTCCCCCTCAGTGTCCCTGCCCATACACTCCTGTAATTCCCTCTCAGTGTCCCTGCCTGCACACTCCTCATAATTCCTCTTCAGTGTCCCTGCCTTCACCCTCCCTGAAATTCTCCCTCAGTATTTCTGACCTCAGCCTCCCTGCGACTCCCCCCCAGTGTCCCTGCCTGCATACTACTCGTAATTCTCCCTCAGTCTCCCTGCCTGCACCCTCCCTGTAATTCTTCCTCAGTGTTCCTGACCTCAGCCTCCCTGTGACTCCCCCCTCAGTGTTCCTGCCCGTACACTCCTGTAATTGCCCCTCAGTGTCCTTGACCTCAGCCTCCCTGTTGCCCCTCCCTCTCATTTTCCCTACCCGAACCCTCCCTGTAATTTCCCCGTAGTGTCCCTGACATCGGCCTTCCTGTGACTCCCCTCAGTGTCCCTGCTCACACCCTCCTGTAATTCCACCTCAGTGTCCCTGCCCGTACCCTCCTCATAATTCCCCCTCAGTGTCCCTGCCCGCACACTCCTGTAATTCCCCCTCAGTGTCCCTTCCCACATCCTCCCTGTAACAACCCCTCAGTGTCCCTGACCTCAGCTTCCCCGTATGCCCTCCACCTCATTGTCCCTACCCGCACCCTCCCTGTAATTCAACCTCAGTGTCCCTGACCTCAGCCTATCTGTAACTCTCCCCCCCTCTGTGTCCCAGGGTGGGGGGGGCGCAAGTTCCTTACTTTGCCAGGGGCGCTCAGACCCCTAGATACACCCCTGCCCTTGGGTCACAATTCCTAGCACCCAAGGATCCAGGTCCGACTGAACCCAGACCTGGCTGAAGGGCTGAACACGTGCCCCTACCGGTGCGGACTCCAGCGTCATGCGATGGATTTGGCAGAAGCCGGAGAGGACTTTTGCTCATGGGAACTAGCCGTAGCTGGTGTTCTTTTCCCTCTTCCTCTACCTCTGCTGAGGAAAGATGATCCACGCCCCTTTCTGAATTTATGAGACCGAAAGGACTGCATCTGGTATTGAGGCGTTTTCTTTTGCTGTGGGGGGAACAAAAAGCAAAAAAGAAGACTTATCAGCGGTAGCTGTGGAAACCAGGTCATCCCCAAACAAAACTTCACCTTTGTAAGGCAAAGCCTCTATAAGTCTCTTGGAGTCAGCATCACCAGTCCATTGACGTGTCCACAGCGACCTCCTAGCTGAAATTGCCATGGCATTGGCCCTTGATCCCAAGAGGCCAATATCTCTCGCAGCCTCCCTTAGGTATAACGCTGCGTCCTTGATGTGACCCAAAGTTAACAGAACAGTATCCCTGTCGAGGGTGTCCATGTCAGATGACAAGTTATCTGCCCAACCTGCAATTGCGCTACTCACCCATGCCGACGCAACCGCCGGTCTGAGCAGGGCTCCCGTATTCGCATAAATTGATTTTAAAGTGGTTTCCTGCTTGCGGTCCACAGGATCCTTTAGGGTCGCCGTGTCCGGGGACGGTAGGGCCACTTTTTTGGATAACCGCGTCAAGGCTTTATCCACCATGGGTGAAGATTCCCACCGTAACCTGTCCTGTGAGGGGAAAGGATACGCCATAATAATTCTCTTGGGAATCTGCAGCCTCTTGTCTGCAGTTTCCCAAGCCTTTTCAGATAGAGCGTTCAGTTCATGAGATGGGGGAAACGTAACCTCACGTTTCTTCTCCTTAAACATACAGACCCTTGTGTCAGGGACAGAGGGGTCCTCTGTGATATGTAATACATCTTTTATTGCTATAATCATGTACTGAATACTCTTGGCCACCCTTGGGTGTAACCTCGCATCATCACAGTCGACACTGGGTTCGGAATCCGTGTCGGTATCAGTGTCTGCTATCTGGGCAAAGGGACGTTTCTGGGACCCTGATGGGTTCTGTGACACAGTAATATTCATGGATTGTCTCCATGCTTGGTTCTGAGACTCAGATTTGTCCAACTTTTTATGTAATAACCAATTAGCAGTCGGCGGTGCAGACGGAGTCATTACCACATTCTGCTCCGCTTCCTCCCTCGAAGAGCCTTCCGCCTCAGACATGTCGACACACACGTACTGACACCCCCAAACACACTGAATTATAGGGGACAGACCCACAATGAGGTCCTTTGGAGAGACAGAGAGGGGGTTTGCCAGCTCACACCCAGCGCCGCCACAGTCTGAAATAATAAGATTTTACTTACCGATAAATCTATTTCTCGTAGTCCGTAGTGGATGCTGGGGACTCCGTCAGGACCATGGGGAATAGCGGCTCCGCAGGAGACAGGGCACAAAAGCAAGCTTTTAGGATCACATGGTGTGTACTGGCTCCTCCCCCTATGACCCCCCTCCAAGCCTCAGTTAGGTACTGTGCCCGGACGAGCGTACACAATAAGGAAGGATCTTGAATCCCGGGTAAGACCCAAACCAGCCACACCAATCACACCGTACAACTTGTGATCTGAACCCAGTTAACAGTATGATAACAATGAAGTAGCCTCTAAAAAAGATGGCTCACAACAATAATAACCCGATTTTTGTAACAATAACTATGTACAAGTAATGCAGACAATCCGCACTTGGGATGGGCGCCCAGCATCCACTACGGACTACGAGAAATAGATTTATCGGTAAGTAAAATCTTATTTTCTCTAACGTCCTAGTGGATGCTGGGGACTCCGTCAGGACCATGGGGATTATACCAAAGCTCCCAAACGGGCGGGAGAGTGCGGGTGACTCTGCAGCACCGAATGAGAGAACTCCAGGTCCTCCTCAGCCAGGGTATCAAATTTGTAGAATTTTACAAACGTGTTCCCCCCTGACCACGTAGCTGCTCGGCAAAATTTTAAAGCCGAGACCCCCTCGGGCATCCGCCCAAGATGAGCCCACCTTCCTTGTGGAATGGGCATTGACAGATTTTGGCTGTGGCAGGCCTGCCACAGACTGTGCAAGCTGAATTGTACTACAAATCCAACGAGCAATAGTCTGCTTAGAAGCAGGAGCACCCATCTTTTGGGGTGCATACAATATAAACAGCAAGTCAGACTTTCTGACTCCAGCCGTCCTGGAAATATATATATATATATATATATATATATATATATATCTATTTTTAGGGCCCCGACAACGTCTAGCAACTTGGAGTCCTCCAAGTCCCTAGTAGCCGCAGGCACCACAATGTTGTTTCAGGCGAAACGCTGACACCACCTTAGGAAGAAACTGGGGACGAGTCCGCAGTTCTGCCCTGTCCGAATGGAAAAAATATGAGCTTTTTTTAAGACAAAGCCCCCAATTCTGACAATCGCCTGGCCGAGGCCAGGGCCACAACATGGTCCCTTTCCATGTGAGATATTTCAAATCCACAGATTTGATCGGTTCAAACCAATATGATTTGAGGAATCCCAACACTACGTTGAGATCCCACGGTGCCACTGGAGGCACACAAGGGGCTGTATATGCAATACTCCCTTGACAAACGTCTGGACTTCAGGAATTGAAGCCAATTTTTTCTGGAAGAAAATCTACAGGGCCGAAACTTGAACCTTAATGGACCCTGAAATTTTTTCGTGGGGCCTTCCTGGCCTCACCCACGCAACATATTTTCACCACATGTGGTGATAACGTTGTGCGGTCACCTCCTTCCTGGCTTTGACCAGGGTAGGTATGACCTCTTCCGGAATGCCTTTTCCCTTAGGATCCGGCGTTCAACCGCCATGCCGTCAAACGCAGTCGCGGTAAGTCTTGGAACAGACAAGGTCCCCGCTGGAGCAGGTCCTTTCTTAGAGGCAGATGCCACGGTTCCTCTTGGAACAGACATGGTTCTTGCTGAAAGCAAATCCCATCTTAGCTCCCGAGGCCATTAGTCCTCTGTGAGCATCTCTTGAAGTTCCGGGTACCAAGTCCCTCTTGGCCAATCCGGAGCCACGAGTATAGTTCTTACTCCTCTACGTCTTATAATTCTCAATACCTTGGTTATGAGAAGCAGAAGAGGGAACACATACACCGACTGTTACACCCACGGTGTTACCAGGACGTCCACAGCTATCGCCTGAAGGTCTCGTGACCTGGCGCAATACCTGTCCCGTTTTTTGTTCGGGCGGGACGCCATCATTTCCACCTTTGGTCTTTCCCAACGGTTCACAATCATGCGGAAAACTTCCCGATGAAGTTCCCACTCTCCCGGGTGGAGGTCGTGCCTGCTGAGGAAGTCTGCTTCCCAGTCGTCCACTCCCGGAATGAACACTGCTGACAGTGCTATCACATGATTTTCCGTCTAGCGAAAAATCCTTGCAGTTTTGACCACTGCCCTCCTGCTTCTTATGCCGCCCTATCTGTTTACGTGGGCGACTGCCGTGATGTTATCCCACTGGATCAATACCGGCTGACCTTGAAGCAGAGGCCTTGCTAAGCTTATAGCATTACAAATTTGCTCTTAGCTCCAGTATATTTATGTGGAGAGAATTCTCCAGACTTGATCACACTCCCTGGAAATTTTTTCCCTGTGTGACTGCTCCCCAGCCTCTCAGGCTGGCCTCCGTGGTTACCAGCATCCAATCCTGAATGCCGAATCTGCGGCCCTCTAGAAGATGAGCACTCTGTAATCACCACAGGAGAGACACCCTTGTCCTTGGATATAGGGTTATCCGCTGATGCATCTGAAGATGCGATCCGGACCATTTGTCCAGCAGATCCCACTGAAGAGTTCTTGCGTGAAATCTGCCGAATGGAAGCGCTTCGTAATAAGCCACCATTTTTTACCAGGACTCTTGTGCAATGATGCACTGACACTTTTCCTGGTTTTAGGAGGATCCCGATTAGCTCGGATAACTCCCTGGCTTTCTCCTCTGGGAGAAACACCCTTTTCCTGGACTGTGTCCAGAATCATCCCTAGGACCAGCAGACGTGTCGTCGGAACAACTGCGGTTTTGGAATATTTAGAATCCACCCGTGCTGTCGTAGAACTACTTGAGATAGTGCTACTCCGACCTCCAACTGTTCTCTGGACCTTGTTCTTATCAGGAGGTCGTCCATTTTCTTTGAAGACGAATCCTCATTTCGGTCATTACCTTGGTAAAGACCCGGGGTGCCTTGGACACTCCAACGGCATCGTCTGAAACTGATAGTGACAGTTCTGTACCACGAACCTGAGGTACCCTTGGTGAGAAAAGCAAATTTTGGGACATGGAGGTAAGCATCCCTGATGTCCCGGGACACCATATAGTCCCCTTGTTCCCAGTTCGCTATCACTGCTCTGAGTGACTCCATCTGGATTTGAACCCTTGTAAGTGTTCAAATTTTTCAGATTTAGAATCGGTCTCACCTAGCCTTCTGGCTTCAGTACCACCCTATAGTGTGGAACAATACCCCTTTCCTTGTTGTAGGAGGGGTAATTTTATTATCACCTGCTGGGAATACAGCTTGTGAATTGTTTTCAATACTGCCTCCCTGTCGGAGGGGGACATTGGTACAGCAGACTACAGGAACCTGCGAGGGGGGAAACGCCTCGACATTCCAATCTGTGCCCCTTTGATACTACTTGTAGGATCCAGGGGTCCTGTACGGTCCCAGCGTCATGCTGAGAACTTAGTAGAAGCGGTGGAGGGCTTCTGTTACTGGGAATGGGCTGCCTGCTGCAGTCTTCTTCCCTTTCCTCTATCCCTGGGCAGATATCTTATAGGGACGAAAAGACTGAGGCTGAAAAGACGGTGTCTTTTTCTGCAGAGATGTGACTTAGGGTAAAAAACGGTGGATCTTCCAGCAGTTGCCGTGGCCACCAGGTCCCATGGACCGACCCCAAATAACTCCTCCCCTTTTATACGGCAATACATCTTTGTGCCGTTTGGAATCTGCATCCCCTGACCACTGTCGTGTCCATAAACATCTTCTTGCAGATATGGACATCGCATTTACTCTTGATGCCAGAGTGCAAATATCCCTCTGCGCATCTCGTATATATAGAAATGCATCCTTTAAATGCTCTATAGTCAATAAAATACTGTCCCTGTCAAGGGTATCAATATTTTTAGTCAGGGAATCCGACCAAGCCACCTCAGCTCTGCACATCCAGGCTGAGGCGATCGCTGGTCACAGTATAACACCAGCATGTGTGTGTATACTTTTTAGGATATTTTTCTGATAAGCATGTGAGCGCCTTATCCACCCTGAGGGGTGTTTCCCAATGCGCCTTAACTTCTGGCGGGAAAGGGTATACCGCCAATAATTTTCTATCGGGGGAAACCCACGCATCATCACACACTTCATTTAATTTATCTGATTCAGGAAAAACTACAGGTAGTTTTTTCACCTCACACATAATACCCTTCTTTGTGGTACTTGCAGTATCAGAAATATGTAACACCTCCTTCATTGCCCTTAACATGTGGCCCTAAAGGAAAATACGTTTGTTTCTTCACCGTCGACACTGAAATCAGTGTCCGTGTCTGGGTCTATGTCGACCGACTGAGGTAAATGGGCGTTTTTACAAGCCCCTGACGGTGTCTGAGACGCCTGGACCGGTACTAATTTGTTCGCCGGCCGTCTCATGTCGTCAACCCACTTGCAGCGTGTTGACATTATCACGTAATTCCATAAGTAAGCCATCCATTCCGGTGTCGACTCCCTAGAGAGTGACATCACCATTACAGGCAATTTGCTCCGCCTCCTCACCAACATTTTCCTCATACATGTCGACACACACGTACCGACATACAGCACACACATAGGGAATGCTCTGATAGAGGACAGGACCCACTAGCCCTTTGGGGAGACAGAGGGAGAGTTTGCCAGCACACACCAAAATGCTATAATTATACAGGGACAACCCTTATATAAGTGTTCCTCCCATATAGCATTTAATATATATGTATATCGCCAAATCAGTGCCCCCCCTCTCTGTTTTAACCCTGTTTCTGTAGTGCAGGGGAGAGCCTGGGAGCCTTCCCCTCAGCCTTTCTGTGAGGGAAAATGGCGCTGTGTGCTGAGGAGAATAGGCCCCGCCCCCTTTTCGGCGGGCTTCTTCTCCGGAGATTGTGAAGTCTGGCAGGGGTTAAATACATCCATATATCCTCAAGGGCTATATGTGATGTATTTTTCGCCATACAGGTATTCTACATTGCTGCCAGGGCGCCCCCCCCCCGCGCCCTGCACCCTCCGTGATCGCTGTGGGAAGTGTGCTGACAGACAATGGCGCACAGCTGCAGTGCTCTGCGCTACCTGAGGAAGACTGAAAAGTCTTCTGCCGCCTGGTTCCGGACCTCTTCAATCTTCAGCATCTGCAAGGGGGTCGGCGGCGCGGCTCCGGGACGAACCCCAGGGCGAGACCTGTGTTCCGACTCCCTCTGAAGCTAATGGTGTCCAGTAGCCTAAGAATCCAATCCATCCTGCACGCAGGTGAGTTGAAATTCTCTCCCCTAAGTCCCTCGATGCAGTGAGCCTGTTGCCAGCAGGACTCACTGAAAATAAAGAACCTAAAAACTTTTTCTAAGCAACTCTTTAAGAGAGCCACCTAGATTGCACCCTTCTCGGACGGGCACAAAAACCTAACTGAGGCTTGGAGGGGGGTCATAGGGGGAGGAGCCAGTACACACCATGTGATCCTAAAAGCTTGCTTTTGTGCCATGTCTCCTGCGGAGCCGCTATTCCCCATGGTCCTGACGGAGTCCCCAGCATCCACTAGGACGTTAGAGAAATTAACAATACCTCAGACCTGTAAGCGCTTTTATATATAAATACATATCAAATCAGCACCAAATTATTGTGCCCCCCCCCCCACTCGTTTTGCACCCTGTTACTTGTGTATAGCAGGGCAGGGTCCGGGAGCAGCGTCTCTGCAGCAAGCTATGGAGAAAATGGAGCTGGTTAGAGCTGAGGGAAGAAGCCACGCCCCCTTGATGGCGGGCTTTGGTCCCGCTAATATTTATACTGGCGGGGGTTTGTATACCCTGCCTGTACAGTGTATATACTAGGACAGTCTAGTATCTGAGGTAAATTTTGCTGCCCAGGGCGCCCCCCCTGCACCCTTGTAGTGCCTTGTGTGTGTGTGGGAGCAATGGCGCGCAGCGCGGTACCTCGCGAAGATCTGACGTCTACTGCCGCCTCTGAAGTATTCTTGCTTCCTATACTCACCCGGCTTCTATCTTCCGGCTCTGTGAGGAGGGCGGCGGCGCGGCTCCGGGAACGAACAGCTAGATGACACCAGTGTTCAGACCCTCTGGAGCTAATGGTGTCCAGTAGCCTAAGAAGCAGAGCCCATCAGTCTAGGAAAGTGGGTCTGCTTCTCTCCCCTCAGTCCCACGAAGCAGGGAGCCTGTTGCCAGCAGTGCTCCCTGAAAATAAAAAACCTAACAAAGTCTATTTTCTAGCGAAACTCCGTAGAGCTCCCCTAGTGTGTGACCAGTCTCCTCTGGGCACAGGATCTAACTGGAGTCTGGAGGAGAGGCATAGAGGGAGGAGCCAGTTCACGCCCATTTAAAGTCTTAAAGTGCCCATGTCTCCTGCGGAGCCTGTCTATACCCCATGGTCCTTACGGGGTCCCCAGCATCCTCTAGGACGTAAGAGAAATATAAATTCTCATGTGGTTCCGCCTCCTGATCTGGTATGTGGAGGTCCTCTCTAATAACAAAGATGAGAGCCTCCACTCCTGGGAACAGAGAGCTGTCCTCATCCATATCAACAACATCCGGCTGATCAGAGTCAGAATCAGACTGTAATACCTGAGGCAGTGAGCGTTTATGGGATACCACTAGAGTGGGCTGATTAGCCTTCTTGCCATCTGCAGCTTTAGAAACACAATCAATAGATTGTCTTAGCACCTGTCTCTCACTTTTAGCAGCCACTAATTCTGAATTCACATTCTGAATCATGTTTTTGAAGCTATCTAACCAGTCAGGTGCCTGTGAACCGTGTCCCTGCGGTGACAAAACATTGTTCACACATGAGTGACCCCGTTGAAGAGAGGATTGAGTTACAAGCCGTAGACATAACCATGTCCACAGACATTTTGGACAACCGTAATACAGCTTAGCCCACTAACTAACATCTCCAAACAGACCCTAGAAAATCCCTAGAGTGACACTGAGGAGCGGACACCAGCATACAAACACAGCAGCACAAAGTGCGAATGTATGTGTATGACCTGATAGGAGTGCAGAGATGCTACCTATGGCGTGCTCCCCCCTTCTATGACCCCCTGGTACCAGTTTAAAATCTGTAGCAGCGTGGGTCCCTGGAGGAGCAGCTTTCATGCAGTCTGAGGATCTGCAGTAGTAGGAAATGGTGCGCGGTCCCTGACTGTGATTTTATACTGGCAATGTTAAAAATAGCATTATATATCCATATACAGTCCACACAAAGCCTTAAGACAGTGAGCACTGTGGGGCTTGTAGCCCAGAGCCAGTTTGATTGCGACAGGCAAGGCAGCTCCGGGCCCGTGACTTGCCGCCAACACTTCACCGAGGACCCGCTAACTGGGACCCCGGTGTAACACTCACCGCACCTGGATCTTCGGCATCTGTTATAGGGTGGCGGCAAGCTGCCGGCGTGGGCACAGACGCTAACGGAGTGTGATCAGCATCTCAGAAGTTCAGTGTCCTGTTAGCTGGGATTACAAACCATTAACCCTCAGGAGGTTGGTTCGGTCCCCCCTCTAAGTCACACGAAGCAGGTAGACAGGTTGCCAACCAGGACTACCTGAAAATAATAAACTCAAAAGAAAAATATATGGAGCTCCAGAGAAGTGCACCCGGCTCCTCTGGCACATTTTTCTAAACGGAGTCTGATGGGAGGGTCATAGAGGGGAAGAGCTAGCACACACATATACACACTAAAAGGTTTTAAAGTGCCATGCTGCAGTGGACCCGATCTGTACCCCCATGGTACTAAAGTACAAGACCCCAGTATCCACTAGGGCATAAGAGAAATGACAAGTGGTGATTGGTTGGTACTTTATCACAGTGAAATTATCACTTTTCAAGGCTCAGTACATCCCTTCCTGAGTGTTCTATAATGCCACTGTACAATAGTAACCGTTTTCCCTAATTCTAGCACACAAAAAGCCTTAGCTACCGGTATAGCAACCATATTGTTTACATGACGCAACGGCCACTTACGCGATGCCGACGTTACGAACAGCTGCAGTTGTAAAAGTTTTTAACCCAGCTGGGATATTTTCTTATTTCTTCGTGTAAGTGTAAACTATTTGAAGCAACGCAGCACAGCAGCTGTTACGAGTGTTGATGAGCACATGCTCCGATAAGAATAGAATGAATTGGATTATCGCACTGATATCTGACGTGACAAAAAGGTCACACATAACATTTATAACAGAGTCCTAAAACGTAAACATATACTACATATCCATGTAAGTATTTTGACTATCAATACTACTTTAAGCAAAACAATGAAAGTGTCATTCTTTTACAGTAATCCAATTTACAAGTGAGACAAATAAATTAGTCTATATCTGCAAATATAGATGGCATAGGAGAGATTGTGTTTTACCTGCTCACGTAGCCACTGCTCTCGTTCAAATCGTTCCTTCCTCCTTATGGCTTCCGTCTCATCCATCTCATCATTTTCTCCCTCTTGATCTTCCAGTTCCGAATCTCTGCGGAACATGTCCAGTTGAGAGGCATCATCTGAGAACAAAAATACATTACTAAACACTAGCCGCAATACCCAGCTCTGCTCAGGTAGAAGTTGGTGATAACGAAGTCTGTTACCTAGGGTTTTAGGACTTTGGTAATATAAAGGGTGGGGTGGCATGTTACAACGCTTAGCTATGACAAAATATCACGGTACACAGTAGACGTGCTGCAATGTTCTGATCGGTCGCTATTGAGGCATGTACTCCTGTCGCTGCCATGCATAGGAACCCTTCCGCACGGAGCTCCACCCACAGCCCCCTGACAACCAATTGTGATGATACATTTTTTTTTAATCAAGTGTGTTTTCTATTGGTTTTTTTTTCTCTTCAAAAAACAGCTTAACAGAAAATAAATAAAACAAGACAAATAAACAATTGCAAGATCAAGTTTTTGCCTTACATGTGTCACTGTCATATGTTAACCAAACTGTACGTTAAAGAGACATAGCTATATATCAAGCGCATAGCCATCAATTAGTATCAAAATCTGTAAATAGAGATTAAGAAGGGTTTTAAACTATAACAGCCAGCGACAATATAAAAATATTATAACCAATAAATTGAGAGGATATGCTAATATCATTCCTCAGAATAGTAAAAAGAAAAATAAATCAAATTACGTGCTTACATGCATGAGGAAGGGGGGGAAGGCAGACTGGCCCGCGATGGGAGCCGCTCAGTGTTAAACACAACACATCTACGTAATATTTAGAGCTAAGGATCAATAAAGTGCAGAGAGTTCCTCCAAGAGCCCCATACCTTAGCAAATTTCATTAGGCAGTTACGTTTAGTGTACATACAACGTTCATAAAAGAGAGTAGTATACACCAGAGCAACCCACTCAGCAGTTGGCGGAGGGGCAGGAACCATCCAGTAGCGGGCTATACACACTCGGGCTAATGCTAAAGTGTTATTAACATAAAGACTAGCACAAGATGGGAGGGATTCATGTAAATCAAGACCAAATATACAAATACGTGGGGTCAGAAACGGAATCTGTATATCTGGGACACACACACACAGAGGCCGCGATTTCTTCCCAAAAGGCATACACCCGCGGGCACTGCCAAAGCAAGTGCCAGAACCCAGCAGCTGGAGCAGAACATTTCGGACAGTTATCAGAAGCCGAGCCTCCAAACTTGAACAAACCACAAGGACTCCAGTAGACCCTATGTAGGATGTACAGCTGTATTTTCTGGAATCTAGCGCACGCCATGGCAATTGTGATAATACTTTGCATAAAACCGGTCTACGAAAAATAAGATTTTACTTACCGGTAAATCTATTTCTCGTAATCCGTAGAGGATGCTGGGGACTCCGTAAGGACCATGGGGAATAGACGAGCTCCGCAGGAGATAGGGCACTTTAAGAAAGACTTTGGATTCTGGGAGTGCACTGGCTCCTCCCTCTATGCCCCTCCTCCAGACCTCAGTTAGAGAAACTGTGCCCAGAGGAGACAGACAGTACAAGGAAAGGATTTTAGTTAATCCAAGGGCAAGATTCATACCAGCCACACCAATCATACCGTATAACCTGTGATAAACTAGCATGAATAGTCTCGGTTCAAACCGATGAAACTATAACATAACCCTTATGTAAGCAATAACTATATACAAGTCTTGCAGAAGAAGTCCGCGCACTTGGGACGGGCGCCCAGCATCCTCTACGGACTACGAGAAATAGATTTACCGGTAAGTAAAATCTTATTTTCTCTAACGTCCTAGAGGATGCTGGGGACTCCGTAAGGACCATGGGGATTATACCAAAGCTCTTAAACGGGCGGATGACTCTGCAGCACCGATTGAGCAAACAGGAGGTCCACCTCAGCCAGGGTATCAAACTTATAGAACATTGCAAAGGTGTTTGACCCCGACCAAGTAGCAGCTCGGCATAGTTGTAGTGCCGAGACCCCTCGGGCAGCCGCCCAAGAAGAGCCCACCTTCCTAGTGGAATGGGCCCTAACCGATTTAGGCAATGGCAATCCTGCCGTAGAATGCGCCTGCTGAATCGTGTTACAGATCCAGCGAGCAATAGTCTGCTTTGAAACAGGAGCGCCAACCTTGTTGGCCGCATACAGAACAAACAGAGCTTCAGTCTTCCTGATCCTAGCCGTTCTGGTCACATAAATCTTCAAAGCCCTGACCACATCCAGGGACTCTGAATCCTCCAAGTCCCGTGTAGCCACAGGCACGACAAAAGGTTGGTTCATATGAAAAGATGAGACCACTTTTGGCAGAAACTGAGGACGCGTCCTCAACTCTGCCCTATCCACGTGAAAAACCAGGTAGGGGCTTTTATGTAATAAAGCTCCCAATTCCGAAACACGCCTTGCCGAAGCCAAGGCCAACAACATGACCACTTTCCAAGTGAGATATTTCAACTCCACTGTTTTGAGTGGCTCAAACCAAGGTGACCTGAGGAAACTTAATACCACATTAAGATCCCACGGCGCCAACGGAGGTACAAAAGGAGGCTGAATATGCAGCACCCCCTTCACGAACGTCTGTACTTCAGGAAGAGAAGCCATTTCTTTTTGAAAGAAAATGGATAAGGCCGAAATTTGGACCTTTATGGACCCTAATTTTAGGCCCAAATCCACTCCTGTTTGCAGGAAGTGAAGCAGACGACCCAAATGGAACTCCTCCGTAGAAGCAGCCCTGGCCTCACACCAAGAAACATATTTTCGCCATATACGGTGATAATGTTTCAATGTCACGTCCTTCCTAGCCTTTATTAGCGTAGGAATGACCTCCTCCGGAATACCTTTTTCCGCTAGGATCCGGCGTTCAACCGCCATGCCGTCAAACGCAGCCGCGGTAAGTCTTAGAACAGACAGGGCCCCTGCTGCAGCAGGTCCTGTCTTAGAGGAAGAGGCCACGGATCTTCTGTGAGCAACTCTTGCAGCTCCGGATACCAAGTCCTTCGTGGCCAATCTGGAACAATGAGGATTGTTCTGACTCTGCTTAGTCTTATTATTCTCAACACCTTGGGTATGAGAGGTAGAGGAGGGAACACATAGACTGACCTGAACACCCAAGGTGTCACTAGAGCGTCCACCGCTACCGCCTGAGGGTCTCTTGACCTGGCGCAATACCGCTTTAGCTTTTTGTTGAGACGGGACGCCATCATGTCTATCTGAGGCAGTCCCCACCAACCCACGATCTGTGCGAAGACTTCTGGATGAAGTCCCCACTCTCCCGGATGCAGGTCGTGCCTGCTGAGGAAGTCCGCTTCCCAGTTGTCTACCCCCAGGATGAATACTGCTGCTAGGGCGCTTACATGGCCTTCCGCCCAGCGAAGAATCCTGGTCGTTTCTGCCATGGCCACTCTGCTCCTTGTGCCGCCTTGGCGGTTTACATGAGCCACTGCTGTGACATTGTCCGACTGAATCAGAACCGGTTTGTTCCGAAGCAATGCCTCCGCTTGGCATAGGGCGTTGTATATGGCCCTCAACTCCAGGACGTTGATGTGGAGACAAGTCTCTAGATTTGACCAGAGACCTTGGAAATTTCTTCCCAGTGTGACTGCTCCCCAACCTCGGAGGCTTGCGTCCGTGGTCACCAGGATCCAGTCCTGAATGCCGAACCTGCGGCCTCCTAGGAGGGGAGCACTGTGCAGCCACCACAGGAGAGATACTCTGGCTCTGGAAGACAGGGTGATCCTTTGATTCATTTGTAAATGGGACCCGGACCATTTGTCCAGTAGATCCCACTGAAAGGTCCTCGCATGGAACCTTCTGAAGGGGATGGCCTCGTACGATGCCACCATCTTCCCCAGGACACGCGTGCAGTTATGCACTGAAACCTTTTTTAGCTTTAATAGGTTTCTGATCAGGGCTATGAGCTCCTGAGCCTTTTTATCGGAAGAAAAACCTTTTTCTGGTCTGTGTCTAGAATCAGGCCCAGAAAGGTCAGACGCGTTGTAGGGACTAGATGGGACTTCGGTATATTGAGAATCCAGCCGTGCCTTTGCAACATTCTCACCGACACGCTGTCCAGCAACTTCTCCCGAGATCTCGCCTTTATGAGGAGATCGTCCAAGTATGGGATAATTGTGACCCCCTGCTTGCGCAGGAGCACTAACATTTCCGCCATTACCTTGGTGAAAATTCTCAGGGCTGTGGAAAGCCCAAACGGCAACATCTGAAATTGGTAATGACAGTCCAGTACTGCAAATCTCAGGAACGCCTGGTGAGGAGGGAAAATCGGAACATGAAGGTATGCATCCTTTATGTCCAGGGACACCATCCAATCCCCCCCTCCAGGCTGGCGATGATCGCTCTGAGCGATTCCATCTTGAACTTGAACTTTTTCAAGTACAAGTTCAGCGATTTTAGATTCAAAATCGGCCTGACCGAACCGTCCGGTTTCGGGACCACAAACAGGGTTGAGTAATACCCCTTTCCTTGCTGGAGAAGAGGAACTTTGACTATCACCTGTTGAAGATACAATTTTTGAATTGCAGACAACACTAACTCCCTCTCTGACGGGGAAGCTGGCAGAGCAGATTTGAAAAACCGGCGAGGAGGCACGTCTTCGAATTCCAGCCTGTATCCCTGAGAAACAATCTCTATAGCCCAGGGATCCACCTGTGAGTGAACACAAACCTGGCTGAAAAAGCAAAGACGCACCCCCACTTGAGCCGACTCCCCCCGGGAAGCCCTAGCGTCATGCGGTGGACTTTGCAGATGTTGGGGAGGACTTCTGCTCCTGGGAACTAGCTGCATGCAGCTTTTTTCCCTTGCTTTTCCTCTGGCAAGGAAGAACGATCCCCGTACCTTCTTGCTTTTATTGGAACGAAAGGACTGCATTTGATAATGAGGTGCCTTTTTAGTATGCTGCGGGGGGACATAAGGTAAGAAATTCGATTTACCGGCCGTAGCAGTAGAGACAAGGTCCGAGAGGCCTTCTCCAAACAACTCCTCCCCCTTGTAAGGCAACTCCTCCATATGCCGCTTTGAGTCGGGATCCCCTGTCCACTGTCGGGTCCACAAGAGTCGCCTAGCAGAAATAGACATAGCATTTATTCTGGAGCTTAGTAAACAAATGTCTCTTTGAGCATCCCTCATATATAAAGCAGCATCTTTGATATGCTCTAGGGTCATTAGAATGGTATTCTTATCTAGGGTGTCAAGTTCCGTAGATAAGGAATCTGTCCATGCTGCGACAGCACTACAAACCCAGGCCGATGCCATCGCCGGTCTAACGATAGTACCGGAATGTGTGTAAATGTGCTTCATGGTAACCTCCTGCTTACGATCAGCAGGATCCTTGAGGGAAGCCGTATCCTGAGAAGGCAGTGCCACCTTCTTGGATAAGCGTGTCAGCGCCTTGTCTACCTTAGGCAAAGATTCCCATCGTATCCTGTCCTTTTGTGGAAAGGGATACGCCATAAGAATCCTTTTGGGAACTTGTAGTCTCCTATCTGGAGATTCCCAAGCCTTTTCGCACAAGTCGCTTAGCTCAAATGAGGACGGAAAAGTGACCTCAGGCTTTTTCCCTTTATACATGTGTACCCTCGTGTCAGGGACAAGGGGTTCCTCAGTGATATGCAAAACCTCTTTAATGGCCATAATCATGTAACGAATGCCTTTTGCCACCTTTGGTTGCAATTTTGCATCCTCATAGTCGACACTAGAGTCAGTATCTGTGTCAGTGATCTGGGATATGGTGCGTTTTTGAGACCCCGATGGTCCTGGTGCCACAGGGACAGGCATGGTCTGACCACCTGACTATCCCTAGCTTCAGCCTTGTCTACCCGTTTATGCAGTAAATTTACATTTGCATTCAAGACATTCCACATATCCACCCAGTCCGGTGTCGGCATTGCCGACGGCGACCTGACAATCATGCACTCCCCCTCCTCCTTAGGTGAGCCTTCCTCGTCAAACATGTCGACACACACGTACCGACACACTTCACCCACACAGGGAATCTCTTTTCTGTAGACAGGTTCCCCCTGAGGCCCCTTGGAGAGACAGAGAGAGTGTATGCCAGCACACACCCCAGCGCTATATGACCCAGGAGAAACACACACAATGTTTACCCAGTAGCGCTGCTTAATGTGTAAACGCCAAAAATGTGCACCCCCCCCCCCCCCCTCTACTTTAAAACCCCCTTACACCGTGTGCCAAGCAGGGGAGAGTCCGGGGAGCTTCCTCTCAGCGGTGCTGTGGAGAGAAAATGGCGCTGGTGAGTGCTGAGGGAGAAGCCCCGCCCCCTCGGCGGCAGGCTTCTGTCCCGCTCAAACTTACTAAAAAATGGCGGGGGCTCTTTTATATACATGTACAGTGCCCACCTGTACATGTATATAGACTTTTGCCATAGGAGAGGTGTTTTTATTGCTGCCCAGGGAGCCCCCCCTGCGCCCGTACAGTGACCGGAGTGTGTGAGGTGTATGGGAGCAATGACGCACAGCTGCGGTGCTGTGCGTTACCTCTGTGAAGCACCAAAGGCTTCTGCCGCCTTAGACGTCTTCTGGCTTCGTTTCTTCTGGCTCTGTGAGGAGAAGGGCGGCGCGGCTCTGGGGGTGAACGCCCAGGACGAACCTGTGTTCACTCCCTCTGGAGCGAATGGTGTCCAGTAGCCGAGGAAGCAGAGCCTATCATTTAAGTAAGTCTGCTCCTCTCTCCTCAGTCCCTCGATGCAGGGAGCCTGTTGCCAGCAGTGCTCCCTGAAAAAGAGAAAAAAAAATCCAAACAAAAATGCTTTCTAAGCAGGAAACTCAGGAGAGCTCCCTACAGTGCACCCATTCTCCTCTGGGGACAGTCTAAAACTGAGGTCTGGAGGAGGGGCATAGAGGGAGGAGGGGCATAGAGGGAGGAGCCAGTGCACACCCAGAATCCAAAGTCTTTCTTAAAGTGCCCTATCTCCTGCGGAGCCCGTCTATTCCCCATGGTCCTTACGGAGTCCCCAGCATTCTCTAGGACATTAGAAAAATTATAAAATGGTGAAAACTGCACTGCAATCGGTTTAGTGGTTTCAGAGTTTATCACAATCAGACAAACAGATTTTGTCACTTATAAGATGTACTGTAATTTCAATTTCTCAGTGTTCATTTGGGGTATAGAGGGCACTGGAATAATTAACAAGGCTCATAAGTAGGTCTTAAATATTAACAATCGACTCCCAGTTATAGATGTGCACATTTTACACCCATAGCATGTTTATTGTAACCTCCAGGGGTGCTATTTATTTTGTGGATTACCGTATATTACGCTTTTACTCTGGAACCTAAGTTCATAAACACACAGTAGGTGCTCCCTCCATTTCACCAGGCCTAGCCACTTGGCACAAGGGCTGGTTTCTCCCAGGAGTGTGTGGCAACCCCCTCTTGCATCCAACCTACCATTGTGCAGATAGCACTAAGGATCTCCTCTGTAACCCTGGTGTTCTTGTTTTGTATTTTAAATAATAATGATTTTGTTTAAGTGAAATACTAGTCCTGGCAAGCTCAACCAAGACTACAGTAGTATATTCATTGAATATTGGAGGACAAAAAACACACAGTATTAAGTGTTTGTGGCATACGCCTGCAAATATTTAGCATCACCCCACGTATGAAGGAGGGATCTCAGCAGGTATCTAAGTTTTTTCCATTTCTGGCAGCAACTGCAACCCCCATAGGTTTCTTTGGGTAATGCAATGCTGTCAGACATACCAAGCAGAAAGAATTGAAGATAGCATTAGCCATTGTAGCCTATGGGCTACACTTTGAAAAAATAAGATTTTACTTACCGGTACATCTATTTCTCGTAGTTCGTAGAGGATGCTGGGACTCCGTAAGGACCATGGGGAATAGACGGGCTCCGCAGGAGATAGGGCACTTTAAGAAAGCTTTGGATTCTGGGTGTGCACTGGCTCCTCCCTCTATGCCCCTCCTCCAGACCTCAGTTAGGGAAACTGTGCCCAGAGGAGATGGACAGTACGAGGAAAGATTTTTGTAAACCTAAGGGCGAGATCCATACCAGCCACACCAATCACACCGTATAACTTGTGATAAACTACCCAGTTAACTGTATGAACAACAACATAGCCTCGGGTCAACCGATAAACTATAACATAACCCTTATGTAAGCAATAACTATAAACAAGTCTTGCAGAAGAAGTCCGCACATGGGACGGGCGCCCAGCATCCTCTACGAACTACGAGAAATAGATTTACCGGTAAGTAAAATCTTATTTTCTCTAACGTCCTTGAGGATGCTGGGACTCCGTATGGACCATGGGGATTATACCAAAGCTCCCATACGGGCGGGAGAGTGCGGATGACTCTGCAGCACCGATTGAGCAAACAGGAGGTCCTCCTCAGCCAGGGTATCAAACTTATAGAACTTTGCAAAGGTGTTTGACCCCGACCAAGTAGCTGCTCGGCACAACTGTAATGCCGAGACCCCTCGGGCAGCCGCCCAAGAAGAGCCCACCTTCCTAGTGGAATGGGCCTTAACAGATTTAGGCAATGGCAATCCTGCCGTAGAATGCGCCTGCTGAATCGTGTTACAGATCCAGCGAGCAATAGTCTGCTTTGAAACAGGAGCGCCAACCTTGTTGGCCGCATACAGAACAAACAGAGCTTCAGTCTTCCTGATCCTAGCCGTTCTGGTCACATAAATCTTCAAAGCCCTGACCACATCCAGGGACTCTGAATCCTCCAAGTCCCGTGTAGCCACAGGCACGACAATAGGTTGGTTCACATGAAAAGATGAGACCACTTTTGGCAGAAAGTGAGGACGAGTCCTCAATTCTGCCCTATCCACGTGAAAAACCAAGTATGGGCTTTTATGTGATAAAGCCGCCAATTCTGAAACACGGTGCGCTTCTGAGACCCCGAAGGACCTGGCGCCCCAGGCACAGGCATGGACTGGCTACCTGACTGATCCCTAGCTTCTGCCTTGTCTAATCTTTTATGCAATAGATTGACATTTGCTTTCAAGACATTCAGCATATCCACCCATTCCGGTGTCGGCGTTGCCGACGGCGACCTGACATTCAAGCACTCCCCCTCCACATTAAGCGAGCCTTCCTCGTCAAACATTTCGACACGCGTACCGACACTTCACACACACACACACACACACACACACACACACGCGCACGCGCACACAGGGAACCCCTTTCCTGAAGACAGTATCCCTGTCAAGGCCCTTTGGAGAGACAGAGAGAGAGTATGCCAGCACACACCCCAGCGCAATAACCCAGGAGACCAACACAAAATGTTTTTCCCCAGCAGCGCTGTATAATATGTAAACCGCCAATTATGTGCCCCCCCCCCCCCCTTTTAAGCACCCTTTCACAGTGTGTAAGCAGGGGAGAGTCCGGGGAGCTTCCTCTCAGCAGTGCTGTGGAGAGAAAATGGCGCTGTGAGTGCTGAGGGAGAAGCCCCGCCCCCTCGGCGGCGGGCTTCTGTCCCGCTCAAACTTAGTAAAATATGGAGGGGGCTCTTTTATATACATGTACAGAGCCCACCTGTACATGTATATAGTCTTTTTGCCATGCAGAGGATTATATTGCTGCCCAGGGCCCCCCCCCCCCTGCGCCCTTACAGTGACCGGAGTATGTGAGGTGTATGGGAGCAATGACGCACAGCTGCAGTGCTGTGCGTTACCTCAGTGAAGCTGAAGGCTTCTGCCGCCTGACGACTTCTGTCTTCTGTACTTCTAGCTCTGAGGAGAACGGCGGCGCGGCTCCGGGGGTGGACGCCCAGTAAGAACCTGCGTTCACCCCCTCTGGAGCTAATGGTGTCCAGTAGCCGAGGAAGCAGAGCCTATCTTTGACAAGAGGGTCTGCTCCTCTCTCCTCAGTCCCTCGATGCAGGGAGCCTGTTGCCAGCAGTGCTCCCTGTGAAAAAGTAGTAAAAGGTAGAAAAAAAATCCAAACAAAATGCTTCTAGGCAGAGAACTCTGGAGAGCTCTCTGCAGTGCACCCATCTTGCTCTGGGCACAGTGTAAAACGGAGGTCTGGAGGAGGGGTATAGAGGGAGGAGCCAGTGCACACTCAGAATCCAAAGCTTTCTTAAAGTGCCCTATCTCCTGCGGAGCCCGTCTAATCCCCCTGGTCCTTACGGAGTCCCAGCATCCTCAAGGACGTTAGAGAAAATATTGTTACCAGATCGCAGTGCAATTGACATATACTGTAGGTCCCTAGAAGTCTTGCCACAGCATATGAGGAAACACACACATATATATATATATATATATATACACATACACACACACACACATATACATATATATATACACATACACACATACATAAATACACCTATCAAACCAATTTTAAAAGATGACAGTACATATACAAAATATATACAGGATACAAATAACTAAAAATCTAGCTCCAGATTAGGAGATCTGTTCTGCACACCCACCAGGGGGATCAGTCACTAGTGGGGGCAGGGTATGGGTAAAATGAAGTTATAATTATGCTGGATGAGGATTAAAATAGAAAAAGAAAAAAAAAAACAGATTGGCCACAGGGTAGGGGGGTTTGGTTTCTAAAACATTTTTATTTACTACTAAAGTGGGTGTGGGGGCTATTGTTAGGATTTAAGCCCACTGAGGGCGGGGTGTCTATTGCCAATGGGGGGTTGGGACGTTATTTTATAATGGGGGCCTACAGACATGGGAGTGGTGGGTTTTTTTTTCTGCAAAACACCCAATGATACATTTTTACATAAAAATGTTTACCATATTAATACTTTTCAAACTTCAGTATGTAATAAAACCAACAATTTGAGAGGTTTTGTGGGAAAAGTAGTCAGTAAAATGGTTAAGAGAAAATAAACCTGCCAGAGAGGCAGTAGCAGCTGTTAAAAGACATGTGGACTGGGGTGGGGGGAGAGGGGGCTATCAAACTGGGAGTACTTGGGAGGAGAACAACAGCACCTATAGGCTCTGGAGCAACAAGCTCTCAGACTGTAAATAACAAACAAACAAAAAACAAACACAACGTTACACCACTACAAGTCCATTAAGAATAAAAATGTTTTTAACGGTGGAAGGGGGGGGGATCAACAAACAAAAAATAAATAAAATAAGAATTTACTTACCGATAATTCTATTTCTCGTAGTCCGTAGTGGATGCTGGGGACTCCGTCAGGACCATGGGGTTTAGCGGCTCCGCAGGAGACAGGGCACAATAATAAAAGCTTTAGGATCAGGTGGTGTGCACTGGCTCCTCCCCCTATGACCCTCCTCCAAGCCTCAGTTAGGATACTGTGCCCGGACGAGCGTGCATAATAAGGAAGGATATTGAATCCCGGGTAAGACTCATACCAGCCACACCAATCACACCGTACAACCTGTGATCTGAACCCAGTTAACAGTATGATAACAACGAAGGAGCCTCTGAAAAGATGGCTCACAACAAGAATAACCCGATTTTTGTAACAATAACTATGTACAAGTATTGCAGACAATCCGCACTTGGGATGGGTGCCCAGCATCCACTACGGACTACGAGAAATAGAATTATCGGTAAGTAAATTCTTATTTTCTCTAACGTCCTAAGTGGATGCTGGGGACTCCGTCAGGACCATGGGGATTATACCAAAGCTCCCAAACGGGCGGGAGAGTGCGGATGACTCTGCAGCACCGAATGAGAGAACTCCAGGTCCTCCTCCGTCAGGGTGTGCCCCTGACCAAGTAGCAGCTCGGCAAAGTTGTAAAGCCGAGACCCCTCGGGCAGCCGCCCAAGATGAGCCCACTTCCTTGTGGAATGGACTTTTACTGATTTTGGCTGTGGCAAGCCTGCCACAGAATGTGCAAGCTGAATTGTACTACAAATCCAGCGAGCAATCGTCTGCTTAGAAGCAGGAACACCCATCTTGTTGGGTGCATACAGGCTAAACAGCGAGTCAGATTTTCTGACTCCAGTCGTCCTGGAAACATATTTTCAGGGCCCTGACAACGTCAAGTAACTTGGAGTCCTCCAAGTCCCTAGTAGCCGCAGGTACCACAATAGGTTGGTTCATGTGAAAAACAGAAAACACCTTAAGGAGAAATTGAGGACGAGTCCTCAATTCTGCCCTGTCAGAATGAAAAATTAAGTAAGGGCTTTTATATGATAAAGCCGCCCATTCTGACACACGCCTGGCTGAAGCCAGGGCTAATAGAATCTTCACCTTCCATGTGAAATATTTTAATTCCACAGTGGTGAGTGGATCAAACCAATGTGACTTTAGGAAACTCAAAACAACATTGAGATCCCAAGGTGCCACTGGGGGCACAAAAGGAGGCTGTATATGCAGTACCCCTTTTACAAACGTCTGAACTTCAGGCACTGAAGCCAGTTCTTTCTGGAAGAAATTTGACAGGGTCGAAATTTGAACCTTAATGGACCCTAATTTTAGGCCCATAGACAGTCCTGTTTTCAAGAAATGTAGGAAACGACCCAGTTGGAATTCCTCTGTAGGGACCTTCTTGGCCTCACACCACGCAACATATTTTCGCCAAATGCGGTGAAAATGTTTTGCGGTTACATCCTTCCTGGCTTCGACCAGGGTAGGGATGACTTCATCTGGAATGCCCTTTCAGGATCCGGCGTTCAACTGCCATGCCGTCAAACGCAGCCGCGGTAAGTCTTGGAACAGACAAGGCCCCTGCTGGAGCAGGTCCTTTCTTAAAGGTAGAGGCCACGGTTCTTCCGTGAGCATCTCTTGAAGTTCCGGGTACCAAGTCCTTCTTGACCCATCCGGAACCACGAGTATCGTTCTTACTCATCTCCTTCTTATGATTCTCAGTACTTTTGGTATGAGATGCATAGGAGGGAACACATACCCTGACTGGTACACCCACAGTGTTACCAGAGCGTCCACCGCTATTGCCTGAGGGTCCCTTGACCTGGCGCAATATTTGTCTAGTTTTTTGTTCAGGCGGGACGCCATCATGTCCACCTTTGGTTTTTCCCAACGGTTTACAATCATGTGGAAGACTTCCCGCTGAAGTCCCCACTCTCCCGGGTGGAGGTTATGCCTGCTGAGGAAGTTTGCTTCCCAGTTTTCCACTCCCGGAATTAACACTGCTGAGAGTGTTATCACATGATTTTTCGCCCAGCGAAGAATCCTTGCAGTTTCTGCCATTTCCCTCCTGCTTCATGTGCCGCCCTGTCTGTTTACGTGGGCGACTGCCGTGATGTTGTCCCACTGGATCAATACCGGCTGACCTTGAAGCAGAGGTCTTGCTAAGCTTAGAGCCTTGTAAATTGCCCTTAGCTCCAGTATATTTATGTGGAGAGAAGTCTCCAGACTTGATCACACTCCCTGGAAATTTTTTCCTTGTGTGACTGCTCCCCAGCCACTCAGGCTGGCATCCGTGGTCATCAGGACCCAGTCCTGAATGTCGAATCTGCGGCCCTTTCATAGATGAGCACTCTGCAGCCACCGCAGAAGAAAACACCCTTGTCCTTGGAGACAGGGTTATCCGCTGATGCATCTGAAGATGCGATCCGGACCATTTTCCCAGCAGATTCCACTGAAAGGTTCTTGCGTGAAATCTACCGAATGGGATCGCTTTGTAAGAAACCACCATTTTTCACAGGACCCTTGTGCAATGATGCACTGATACTTTTCCTGGTTTTAGGAGGTTCCTGACTAGCTCGGATAACTCCCTGGTCTTCTTCTCCGGGAGAAAACATCCTTTTCTGGACTGTGTCCAGAATCATTCCTAGGAACATTAGACGTGTCGTCGGAAAAAGCTGCGATTTTGGAATATTTAGAATCCACTCGTGCTGTCGTAGAACTACTTGAGATAGTGCTACTCCGACCGCCAACTGTTCTCTGGACCTTGCCCTTATCAGGAAAGCGTCCATATTTCTTTTAGGAAGAATCATCATTTCGGCCATTACCATGGTAAAGACCCGGGGTGCCGTGGACAATCCAAACGGCAGCGTCTGAACTGATAGTGACAGTTCTGTACCACGAACCTCAGATACCCTTGGTGAGAAGGGCAAAATTTGGACATGTAGGTAAGCGTCCCTGATATCCAGTGACACCATATCGTCCTGGTTCGCTATCACTGCTCTGAGTGACTCCATCTTGATTTGAACCCTTGTATGTAATTGTTCAAATCTTTTAGATCTCACCGAGCCGTTTGGCTTCAGTACCACAATATAGTGTGGAATAATACCCCTTCCCTTGTTGTAGGAGGGGTACTTTGATTATCACCTGCTGGGAATACAGCCTGTGAATTTTTTTCCAATACTGCCTCCCTGTCGGAGGGAGACGTTGGTAAAGCAGACTTCAGGAACTTGTGAGGGGAAGACGTCTCGAATCTCCAATGTACACCTGGGATACTACGTGTAGGATCCAGGAGTCCACTTGCGAGTGAGCCCACTGCGTGCTGAAACTCTTGAGATGACCCGCCACCGCACCTGAGTCCGCTTGTATGGCCCCAGCGTCATGCTGCGGACTTGGCAGAAGCTGTGGAGGACTTCTGTTCCTGGGAATGGGCTGCCTGCTGCAGTCTTCTTCCCTTTCCTCTAACCCTGGGCAGATATGACTGGCCTTTTGCCCGCCTGCCTTTATGGGTACGAAAGGACTGAGACTGAAAAGACTGTGTCCTTTTCTGCTGAGATGTGACTTGGGGTAACAAAAGTGTATTTTCCAGCTGTTGCCATGGCCACCAGGTCCGATGGACCGCCCCTTTATACGGCAATACTTCCATGTGCCGTCTGGAATCTGCATCACCTGACCACTGTCGTGTCTATAAACATCGTCTGGCAGATATGGACATCACATCTACTCTTGATGCCAGAATGCAAATATCCCTCTGGGCATCTCGCATATATAGAAATGCATCCTTAAAATGCTCTATAGTCAATAAAATATTGTTCCTGTCAAGGGTATCAATATTTTCAGTCAGGAAATCCGACCAAGCCCCCCCAGCGCTGCACATCCAGGCTGAGGCGATTGCTGGTCGTAGTGTAACACCAGTATGTGTGTATATACTTTTTAGGATATTTTTCAGCTTCCTATCAGCTGGCTCTTTGAGACGGTAACTGGAGACGGTAACGCCACTTGTTTTTATAAGCGTGTGAGCGCCTTATCCACCCTAAGGTGTGTTTCCCAACTCGCCCTCACTTCTGGCGGGAAAGGGTATACCTGCAATAATTTTCTATCGGAGGAAACCCACGTATCATCACACACTTTAATTTATCTGATTCATGAAAAACTACAAGTAGATTATTCCCACCCTACATAATACCCTTATTTGTGGTACTTGTAGTATCAGAAATATGTAACACCTCCTTCATTGCCCTTAACATGTAACGTGTGGCCCTAAAGGAAAATACGTTTGTTTCTTCACCGTCGACACTGAAGTCAGTGTCCGTGTCTGTGTCGACCAACTGAGGTAAATGGGCGTTTTTACAAGCCCCTGACGGTGTCTGAGACGCCTGGACAGGTACTAATTTGTTTGCCGGCCGTCTCATGTCGTCAACCGACCTTGCATCGTGTTGACATTATCGCGTAATTCCTAAATAAGCCATCCATTCCGGTGTCGACTCCCTAGAGAGTGACATCACCAATACAGGCAATTTGCTCCGCCTCCTCACCAACATCGTCCTCCTACATGTCGACACACACGTACCGACACACAGCACACACACAGGGAATGCTCTGATAGAGGACAGGACCCCACTAGCCCTTTGGGGAGACAGAGGGAGAGTTTGCCAGCACACACCAAAAACGCTATAATTATACAGGGACAACCCCTTATACAAGTGTTTTCCCTTATAGCATTTTCACATATGTAATCATATCGCCAAATAAGTGCCCCCCCTCTCTGTTTTAACCCTGTTTCTGTAGTGCAGTGCAGTGCAGGGGAGAGCCTGGGAGCCTTCCTCACAGCAGAGCTGAGCAGGAAAATGGCGCCGTGTGCTGAGGAGAATAGGCCCCGCCCCCTAAAACGGCGGGCTCTTCCCCCCGGAGTTTGTTCATCTGGCAGGGGTTAAATACATCCATATAGCCTCAAGGGCTATATGTGATGTATTTTAGCCATAAAAAAGGTATAATACATTGCTGCCCAGGGCGCCCCCCCCAGCGCCCTGCACCCTCAGTGACCGCTGGTATGAAGTGTGCTGACAACAATGGCGCACAGCTGCAGTGCTGTGCGCTACCTTATGAAGACTGAAAGTCTTCTGCCGCCTGTTTCTGGACCTCTTCAACTTCGGCATCTGCAAGGGGGGTCGGCGGCACGGCTCCGGGACGAACCCCAGGGTGAGACCTGTGTTCCGACTCCCTCTGGAGCTAATGGTGTCCAGTAGCCTAAGAAGCAAATCCATCCTGCACGCAGGTGAGTTTACTTCTCTCCCCTAAGTCCCTCGTAGCAGTGAGCCTGTTGCCAGCAGGACTCACTGAAAATAAAAAACCTAACTTAAACTGTTATTCTAAGCAGCTCAGGAGAGCCACCTAGATTGCACCCTTCTCGGCCGGGCACAAAAATCTAACTGAGGCTTGGAGGAGGGTCATAGGGGGAGGAGCCAGTGCACACCACCTGATCCTAAAGCTTTTATTATTGTGCCCTGTCTCCTGCGGAGCCGCTAAACCCCATGGTCCTGACGGAGTCCCCAGCATCCACTTAGGACGTTAGAGAAAATAAGAATTTACTTACCGATAATTCTATTTCTCGGAGTCCTAAGTGGATGCTGGGGTTCCTGAAAGGACCATGGGGAATAGCGGCTCCGCAGGAGACAGGGCACAAAAAGTAAAGCTTTTCCAGATCAGGTGGTGTGCACTGGCTCCTCCCCCTATGACCCTCCTCCAGACTCCAGTTAGGTACTGTGCCCGGACGAGCGTACACAATAAGGGAGGATTTTGAATCCCGGGTAAGACTCATACCAGCCACACCAATCACACCGTACAACTTGTGATCTAAACCCAGTTAACAGTATGATAACAGAGGAGCCTCTGAAAGATGGCTCCCTAAACAATAACCCGAATTAGTTAACAATAACTATGTACAAGTATTGCAGATAATCCGCACTTGGGATGGGCGCCCAGCATCCACTACGGACTCCGAGAAATAGAATTATCGGTAAGTAAATTCTTATTTTCTCTATCGTCCTAGTGGATGCTGGGGTTCCTGAAAGGACCATGGGGATTATACCAAAGCTCCCAAACGGGCGGGAGAGTGCGGATGACTCTGCAGCACCGAATGAGAGAACTCCAGGTCCTCTTTTGCCAGGGTATCAAATTTGTAGAATTTTACAAACGTGTTCTCCCCTGACCACGTAGCTGCTCGGCAGAGTTGTAATGCCGAGACCCCTCGGGCAGCCGCCCAAGATGAGCCCACCTTCCTTGTGGAATGGGCCTTAACAGATTTAGGCTGTGGCAGGCCTGCCACAGAATGTGCAAGTTGAATTGTGTTACAAATCCAACGAGCAATCGACTGCTTAGAAGCAGGCGCACCCAACTTGTTGGGTGCATACAGTATAAACAGCGAGTCAGATTTTCTGACTCCAGCCGTCCTTGAAATGTATATTTTTAAAGCTCTGACAACGTCCAACAACTTGGAGTCCTCCAAGTCGCTTGTAGCCGCAGGCACTACAATAGGCTGGTTCAGGTGAAACGCTGATACCACCTTAGGGAGAAAATGCGGACGCGTCCGCAGCTCTGCCCTATCCGAATGGAAAATTAAATAAGGGCTTTTATAAGATAAAGCCGCCAGTTCAGATACTCTCCTGGCGGAAGCCAGGGCCAGTAACATAGTCACTTTCCATGTGAGATATTTCAAATCCACATTTTTTAGTGGTTCAAACCAATGGGATTTGAGGAAATCTAAAACTACATTTAGATCCCACGGTGCCACCGGAGGCACCACAGGAGGCTGTATATGCAGTACTCCTTTGACAAAAGTCTGGACCTCAGGGACTGAGGCCAATTCTTTTTGGAAGAATATTGACAGGGCCGAAATTTGAACCTTAATAGATCCCAATTTGAGACCCATAGACAATCCTGATTGCAGGAAATGTAGGAAACGACCCAGTTGAAATTCCTCCGTCGGAGCACTCCGATCCTCGCACCACGCAACATATTTCCGCCAAATGCGGTGATAATGCTTCGCGGTGACTTCCTTTCTTGCCTTAATCAAGGTAGGAATGACTTCTTCTGGAATGCCTTTTCCTTTTAGGATCTGGCGTTCAACCGCCATGCCGTCAAACGCAGCCGCGGTAAGTCTTGAACGAGGCAGGGACCCTGTTGAAGCAGGTCCCTTCTCAGAGGTAGAGGCCACGGATCGTCCGTGACCATCTCTTGAAGTTCCGGGTACCAAGACCTTCTTGGCCAATCCGGAGCCACTAGTATCGTTCTTACTCCGCTTTGCCGTATGATTCTCAATACCTTTGGTATGAGAGGCAGAGGAGGAAACACATACACCGACTGGTACACCCAAGGTGTTACCAGCGCGTCCACAGCTATTGCCTGCGGATCTCTTGACCTGGCGCAATACCTGTCCAGTTTTTTGTTGAGGCGAGACGCCATCATGTCCACCATTGGTCTTTCCCAACGGTTTATTAGCATGTGGAAAACTTATGGATGAAGTCCCCACTCTCCCGGGTGAAGATCGTGTCTGCTGAGGAAGTCTGCTTCCCAGTTGTCCACGCCCGGGATGAACACTGCTGACAGTGCTATCACGTGATTCTCCGCCCAGCGAAGGATCCTGGCAGCTTCTGCCATTGCACTCCTGCTTCTTGTGCCGCCCTGTCTGTTTACATGGGCGACTGCCGTGATGTTGTCCGACTGGATCAACACCGGTCTTCCTTGAAGCAGAGGTTCCGCCTGGCTTAGAGCATTGTAGATTGCTCTTAGTTCCAGAATGTTTATGTGAAGAGACTTTTCCAGGCTCGACCACACTCCCTGGAAGTTTCTTCCTTGTGTGACTGCTCCCCAGCCTCTCAGGCTGGCGTCCGTGGTCACCAGGATCCAATCCTGTATGCCGAATCTGCGGCCCTCCAATAGATGAGCCCTCTGCAACCACCACAGAAGAGATACCCTTGCCCTTGGAGACAGGGTTATCCGCAGGTGCATCTGAAGATGCGACCCTGACCATTTGTCCAACAGATCCCTTTGGAAAATTCTTGCATGGAATCTGCCGAATGGAATTGCTTCGTAAGAAGCCACCATTTTTCCCAGGACTCTTGTGCATTGATGCACAGACACCTTTCCTGGTTTTAGGAGGTTCCTGACCAGGTCGGATAACTCCTTGGCTTTTTCCTCGGGAAGAAAAACCTTTTTCTGAACCGTGTCCAGAATCATCCCTAGGAACAGCAGACGATTTGTCGGCATTAATTGGGATTTTGGAATATTCAGAATCCATCCGTGCTGCTTTAGCACCTCTTGAGATAGTGCTAATCCCATCTCTAGCTGTTCTCTGGACCTTGCCCTTATTAGGAGATCGTCCAAGTATGGGATAATTAATACGCCTTTTCTTCGAAGAAGAATCATCATCTCGGCCATTACCTTTGTAAAGACCCGAGGTGCCGTGGACAAACCAAACGGCAGCGTCTGAAACTGATAGTGACAGTTTTGTACAACGAACCTGAGGTACCAGTGGTGTGAGGGGTAAATTGGAACGTGGAGATACGCATCCTTGATGTCCAAGGATACCATAAAGTCCCCTTCTTCCAGGTTCGCTATCACTGCTCTGAGTGACTCCATCTTGAACTTGAACTTCTTTATGTACAGGTTCAAGGACTTCAGATTTAGAATAGGCCTTACCGAGCCATCCGGCTTCGGTACCACAAATAGAGTGGAATAATACCCCTTCCCTTGTTGTAGAAGAGGTACCTTGACTATCACCTGCTGAGAGTACAGCTTGTGAATGGCTTCCAAAGCCGTCTCCCTTTCGGAGGGGGACGTTGGTAAAGCAGACTTCAGGAAACGGCGAGGTGGATCTGTCTCTAATTCCAACCTGTACCCCTGAGATATTATCTGCAGGATCCAGGGATCTACCTGCGAGTGAGCCCACTGCGCGCTGTAATTTTTTAGACGACCGCCCACCGTCCCCGAGTCCGCTTGAGAAGCCCCAGCGTCATGCTGAGGCTTTTGTAGAAGCCGGGGAGGGCTTCTGTTCCTGGGAAGGAGCTGCCTGTTGCTGTCTCTTCCCTCGACCTCTGCCTCGTGGCAGATATGAATAGCCCTTTGCTCTCTTATTTTTAAAGGAACGAAAGGGCTGCGGTTGAAAAGTCGGTGCCTTTTTCTGTTGGGGAGTGACTTGAGGTAGAAAGGTGGATTTCCCGGCTGTAGCCGTGGCCACCAAATCTGATAGACCGACTCCAAATAACTCCTCCCCTTTATACGGCAAAACTTCCATATGCCGTTTTGAATCCGCATCGCCTGTCCACTGTCGCGTCCATAAAGCTCTTCTGGCCGAAATGGACATAGCACTTACCCGTGATGCCAGTGTGCAGATATCCCTCTGTGCATCACGCATATAAAGAAATGCATCCTTTATTTGTTCTAACGACAGTAAAATATTGTCCCTGTCCAGGGTATCAATATTTTCAATCAGGGACTCTGACCAAACTACCCCAGCACTGCACATCCAGGCAGTCGCTATAGCTGGTCGTAGTATAACACCTGCATGTGTGTATATACTTTTTTGGATATTTTCCATCCTCCTATCTGATGGATCTTTAAGTGCGGCCGTCTCAGGAGAGGGTAACGCCACTTGTTTAGATAAGCGTGTTAGCGCCTTGTCCACCCTAGGAGGTGTTTCCCAGCGCTCCCTAACCTCTGGCGGGAAAGGGTATAATGCCAATAATTTCTTTGAAATTATCAGCTTTTTATCAGGGGCAACCCACGCTTCATCACACACGTCATTTAATTCTTCTGATTCAGGAAAAACTATAGGTAGTTTTTTCACACCCCACATAATACCCTGTTTAGTGGTACCTGTAGTATCAGCTAAATGTAACGCCTCCTTCATTGCCAAAATCATATAACGTGTGGCCCTACTGGAAAATACGGTTGATTCGTCACCGTCACCACTGGAATCAGTGCCTGTGTCTGGGTCTGTGTCGACCGACTGAGGCAAAGGGCGTTTCACAGCCCCTGACGGTGTTTGAGGCGCCTGGACAGGCACTAATTGATTGTCCGGCCGCCTCATGTCGTCAAACGACTGCTTAAGCGAGTTGACGCTATCCCGTAATTCCACAAATAAAGGCATCCATTCTGGTGTCGACCCCCTAGGAGGTGACATCCCCATATTTGGCAATTGCTCCGCCTCCACACCAATATCGTCCTCATACATGTCGACACACACGTACCGACACACAGCAGACACACAGGGAATGCTCTACACGAAGACAGGACCCACTAGCCCTTTGGGGAGACAGAGGGAGAGTCTGCCAGCACACACCAAAAAAGTGCTATATATGACAGGGATAGCCTTATAATAAGTGCTCCCTTATAGCTGCTTTATATATATCAAAATATTGCCATTAAATTTGCCCCCCCTCTCTGTTTTACCCTGTTTCTGTAGTGCAGTGCAGGGGAGAGACCTGGGAGCCGTCCTGACCAGCGGAGCTGTGAGAGGAAATGGCGCCGTGTGCTGAGGAGATAGGCCCCGCCCCTTTTCCGGCGGGCTCGTCTCCCGCTATTTTGTGAATCCAGGCAGGGGTTAAATATCTCCATATAGCCTCTGGGGGCTATATGTGAGGTATTTTTAGCCTTTTAATAGGTTTTCATTTGCCTCCCAGGGCGCCCCCCCCCAGCGCCCTGCACCCTCAGTGACTGCGTGTGAAGTGTGCTGAGAGGAAAATGGCGCACAGCTGCAGTGCTGTGCGCTACCTTTAGAAGACTGCAGGAGTCTTCAGTCGCCGATTCTGGACCTCTTCTTACTTCAGCATCTGCAAGGGGGCCGGCGGCGCGGCTTCGGTGACCATCCAGGCTGTACCTGTGATCGTCCCTCTGGAGCTGATGTCCAGTAGCCAAGAAGCCAATCCATCCTGCACGCAGGTGAGTTCACTTCTTCTCCCCTCTGTCCCTCGTTGCAGTGATCCTGTTGCCAGCAGGAATCACTGTAAAATAAAAAACCTAAGCTAAACTTTCTCTAAGCAGCTCTTTATGAGAGCCACCTAGAATTGCACCCTTCTCGGCCGGGCACAAAAATCTAACTGGAGTCTGGAGGAGGGTCATAGGGGGAGGAGCCAGTGCACACCACCTGATCTGGAAAAGCTTTACTTTTTGTGCCCTGTCTCCTGCGGAGCCGCTATTCCCCATGGTCCTTTCAGGAACCCCAGCATCCACTAGGACGATAGAGAAATCATGTTAACTATATCTACTTATGTATTCCAGTGTTCTTATTTGTATTGAGATGTTATATTTCATACATACCAAAGTTCTTCCACCTGAATTTCCTTTCCCTCCCAGGCCCATCACTGTGGAGATCTCCATCAGCTAAATAACGCTCTTGGTAAAGCCGCAGTCGGTGCTTGTCTTCATCCATGGTAACCTTCCTGTGATTATAAAGAGAAGTCAAAAATTAGCATTAGGCAAATAATAAAATTGTGGAGGTTTCTTGAAGAGATACTGACCTGTGGATTTTGTTGAGTTGGTCATACAGCTCTTCCTCTGAAGGAAGCTCTTCATCTATGGCTTCTTCCTCATATTCATTATCGCCATCGCCTTCCTCCTCATCACCACTCCCAAGATCACTACCTGAAAGTTCAGCTTCATCTTCCATAAAGTCCTGAAGTTTCCTGCAATAGAAAGATAACCGTTTCAAAAAGGGGGGAAGTTATCCAATAGTTAAGCACAGTGTCTAATTACTAGTTCTAATATGAACATTCAATTTTCACATGGAAAGATTTCTCCATTCTGTTTACTAGCATTTTATACACTAGTGAGTATAATCTCAGAGGTGACTAAATATGTATAACAATTTTAGTTTCAGTAGGTTGCAGTTCAATCTCTCATGCTTTAACTTGTTGTGAAGTGTTATACCATTCATCTTCATATTAAGATGAACCTTGCAATGGTAATCATGAAATGTTGAAGCAGGATTGCTTTCAACACACAATAGCTGTTTTACAAGTAAAATAATGGTTACAATACATTCTTATAGAAACTTGAAGAAGAAAAAAAAAGGGGAATCAACTTACCAGCAGCACTCTTTCCCTTCCACAAGAAAATTAATTCTTTATACTCTTGAATATAATTTTTTACATATTTTATTGATATTCTACAAAATCACAATGAAGTTCCAATACCCATATGTGATATATGTAAATTTTATTATCACATATAGTGTATTATATGCCCCCCTATTTCATAGGGGTCATGTAAAGTGAAATATAAAATAGAGACAAAATAAAGTGTAGAAAACTAAATAAATTGTTATGCGATTTAAAAAATGCGCTGTCTTTATTCATTATATTAATTAGGTGTCTGTGATATTACAATTTTGTTTCATGAGGGTGTGTACACACGGTGAGATATTTTCTTTCGATTTTGAAGTTAGTGCAGATCACAAGGTGAAAGTTACCTTGCGATCCCGATTCAAATCCTGATGTGCGGTCCCGCCAGGTCGGCATCGCAAGAAAGAATACACTGGCCCTCATTCCGAGTTGTTCGCTCGCAAGCTGCTTTTAGCAGCTTTACACACGCTAAGCCGCCGCCTACTGGGAGTGAATCTTAGCTTCTTAAAATTGCGAACGAAAGATTCGCAATATAGCGAAAAGACATCTCTGTGCAGTTTCTGAGTAGCTCGAGACTTACTCGGCATCTGCGATCAGTTCAGTGCTTGTCGTTCCTGGTTTGACGTCATAAACACACCCAGCGTTCGCCCAGACACTCTTCCGTTTCTCCAGCCACTCCCGCGTTTTTCCCAGAAACGGTAGCGTTTTTTCACACACTCCCATAAAACGTCCAGTTTCCGCCCAGAAACACCCACTTCCTGTCAATCACATTACGATCACCAGAACGAAGAAAAAACCGTGAGTAAAAAACCTAACTGCATAGCAAATTTACTTTGCGCAGTCGCACTGCGGACATTGCGCATGCGCACTAAGTGGAAAATCGCTGCGATGCAAAAAAATTTACCGAGCGAACAACTCGGAATGAACCCCACTGTGCAGGCAAGTCAATCCTTGCTAGATCGGTGTACTATCTAAGTTCACCTCCCATAAGCCAAAATCGTAAGCACACACAGTCGATATTTCAAGAAAAGTTAGTCAAAATCTGTGCTATCTGGGCTCTGGGAAGTTCAAGGGAAATCACAAGTGAAAATCGGGCATACAAGTATCTCACCGTGTGTACACACCCTTAATTCTTCAATGACCACTAAACTATTGCTGCCAGAAATACTTGTAGGCATTGCTGTGCGCTGTCTGCACTATTAGGAATATGTATTTAAAGCCTGTTTTTTTATGCATTGATCCATTAAAACAATACTCACTATGAATTAATGAAAGGAAATCGTATAATGCTGGCCATATACTTGTACAAAGGGAAGGAAAAGAGATTAGGTGCCATGCTGTGATTCCTACACTATTAACATCACTGGAAATTCTGTATTATTGAACCACAAGTACTATGATTTTTACTTCTCTTTTCAAACGGTTTATTGTGATTTATCCGAGAATAATAGATAATTAAAGAGGGGCAATTTGCATAGAATATCCCAGTGTAATGATTAGACTAACAGGAAGCATGGGAATGCATACCTACACTGCATAACTATATACGAGTCTGATACTTCTGCAGGAACAGGCAGTAACTGATAAAATAGTAGCAAGCTAACCTGCGTTATTTATAATTAGAGTGTGTAAGGAATTTATACATATATGCTGGCACTATCCCTGGATAAATAGAGGAATAGTAGTTCAAAACTAGCTGGCATTATTAAGCACAGAGAAATCAGAAAGATACTCATTATCCAGCATTTCAGAGTAAGAATATACTGTACATTGCAGTGTTGTCTAAAAACATCTTTACTATGCTATTTTAAAGTAATAAAAGGTCACATTTGTCATTAATGAACAAAGAAGGTATAATTACTTTTCAAATATTGCTCTATCTGTAGCTTTGTATATGCCGAATATACCAACACGGGCCATATATGTATGAGAAAGGGAGGAGAATACCTAATGTGTCATGCTTTAATTTTCACGAATCTCACTATCTAGCAACTGTAAGCAGAAATACATCTCATATTGCAGTGTCAAATGGAAACATCTGCATTTTGCTACAATTAAGTAACAAATATGTTACTTGTGACCAGTTGATAAAGAACTTGTAAACATTGTGTGAACACTGCAACATATGTGATCCTCTACAACAGGGGTGTCAAACTCAAATTCATCGGGGGCCGCATCAGCAGTTTGGTCCCCATCAAAGGGCCGGTTGTATCTGTAGGTCTATGTGTCCACTCTTTATTATCATAAATTAATGTCACTGCATTCAATTATTACTGTTTTTTGTAATAATGTAAGTAATAACTAGCTCTGAAAGCAGAAACATAGTCAGAATAATGACAAGTAGATATTCAAATATACAATTATTGTACAATGTATTGAAAAATGTTTTTTGGTAACAAACATTAATTTTTTTTTAAACATACAAATATTTACCGCTCCACCTGCCTTATATGTGCCCAGCCATCTGCCCCCTTTTAAAGTGCCCAGCCATGTGCCCCCTTTTATAGTGCCCAGCCATCTGCCCCCTTTTATAGTGCCCAGCCATCTGCCCCCTTTTATAGTGCCCCCTCCATTTACTTTACTTACCTTTTACTTCTTTCTTTCTTTTACTTCTTTCTTCTTGCTCCTCTCCGCGGCGTCCGCGCGCTCCTCTGATCCCTGGAGATGTCGGGCGGACGTCACGTGATGACGTCACGTCCGACACCCAGGGAGCAGTGCGGGGCAGGAAGAAGTCAGGTCCCGGAAGGTAAGTAAATTTTTTTTTTTTTTTTTTTTTTAACTTGAGCAGGCACGGAGTAAATTCATTGAAAAAAAAAAAAGGGGAGGCTGCAAGGCTGGCGGCGGCACCGCGGGCCATCAGACGAGGTCTGGCGGGCCGGATTTGGCCCGCGGGCCTTGTGTTTGACACCCCTGCTCTACAAGTATTACTGCCAGAACTAGCTTAGTGGTCATTGAAGAAACATAAGCAAAACTGTAATATCGCAGGTACCTAATTAATATAATGAATAAAGACAGCGCATGAGCATTTCTTAAATCACATTTAGTCACAACAATTTATTTAGTTTTCTACACTTTATTCTGTCTCTATTTATTTTATATTTCACTTTACATGACCCCTATGAAATATGGGGACATAATATCCACTATATGTGATAATACTAAAATTTACATATATCACATATGGGTATTGGAAAGTCTTTGTGATTTTGTAGAATATCAATAAAATATGTATAAAATTATATTCAAAAGTATAAAGAATTAATTTTCTTGTGGAAGGGAAAGAGTGCTGCTGTTATTAAGTTGATTCCCCTTTTTTTCTTCTTGAAGTTTCTATATGTACAAATGAATCAACAAGCAGCACCATTTATATACGTTTTATGTTGAAATATTTGCTTATCAACATAAAATATTACGCAATTAATACTCCCTGTAGAATACGGATTATTCTTCAGGTGCGGGAGTATCTCGAATTAAAAACGTTACAATACATTCTTATGAATCCATCACCAATTACATATTAAAGGTGGAATTCAATTATCCATGGTAAATTACTGTGGGCTAATTGATCCCCCGCCACTATTCAATTAGCCCTGAAGGCAGGAGTTACCAGGGGTTTTTTTTTCACCTGCTCCAGCAATCCATTAACTTATATACAGATTCTGTGTGTTAACACTCATTAAACCACTTTAACGTAAAAATGAATAAAATGTGTAGAAATGAATAACATGTGTTAAAATGAATAAATCTCAGAGCAGATGACCATGTAGTCTATGTATAGTATTGCTCTGCAGAAGCACCACACTGAGCTGCCCTAAATGACCCTACTGAGCAGGTGGAATGAGCAGTCAACCTAACGTTTAGTTACCTGTACCAGCACTTCAATTGATATTTATCTGAATATTTCGGAAATATTAATCTAATTTTTTATAATCTCAACTAGATCGTAATTTACTTTTTATATTAACCTATAATTTGAAATCTTTAATCTACAGGTGCATACATACGGTGAGATTTTGACTAAATGCCAATTTTGACTATGCGATTTCCCTTGAACTCCCCTAGGAGCTCAGAACCACCAATATTCACTATATACATGGTGCGATTTGAACTATGTGCGATTTTGACTTTATACAATTTTGCCTATACTAGAAACTAGATTGTACACTTTGTAGTCAAAATTGCCTTGCCTGCACAGACTATTTTTTCTTGCGATACCGACCCACACATCGGTATTGCAAGCTGTATACACACGGTGCTGCCCTATCGTGATTTTCTAGAAATTACGGGGAAAAGAAACTCGTTTCAGGGCGTTTTAAGGCCTGTCAAAGTTAAGGGCATGTGGCATGAGTCGAGGACAGAGGAGGGGGGGGGGGGGGGGGGGGGGGTAAGGGTAGACAGCAGGACTGTGTTGGGGGCAGAGCTAGGAGTTGAGGCAGGTGGCATTTGGGGTATAGGAAGGGGATACAGGGCGTTAAGGGCAGGTGGCATTTGGGGTATAGGAAGGGGATACAGGGCGTTAAGGGCAGGTGGCATTTGGGGTATAGGGAGGGGATACAGGGCGTTAAGGGCAGGTGGCATTTGGGGTATAGGGAGGGGATACAGGGCGTTAAGGGCAGGTGGCATTTGGGGTATAGGGAGGGGATACAGGGCGTTAAGGGCAGGTGGCATTTGGGGTATAGGGAGGGGAAACAGGGCGTTAAGGGCAGGTGGCATTTGGGGTATAGTGAGGGGATGGATAAATGGAGAGAGCAGTTAGTGCAATACTGGGGGGGGGGTAAGGGTAGACAGCAGGACGGTGTTGGGGGACGGCAGCAGTTGGGGGTAGAGCTAGGAGTTGAGGCAGGTGGCATTTGGGGGGTATAGGAAGGGGATACAGGGCGTTAAGGGCAGGTGGCATTTGGGGTATAGGGAGGGGATACAGGGCGTTAAGGGCAGGTGGCATTTGGGGTATAGGGAGGGGATACAGGGCGTTAAGGGCAGGTGGCATTTGGGGTATAGGGAGGGGATACAGGGCGTTAAGGGCAGGTGGCATTTGGGGTATAGGGAGGGGATACAGGGCGTTAAGGGCAGGTGGCATTTGGGGTATAGGGAGGGGATACAGGGCGTTAAGGGCAGGTGGCATTTGGGGTATAGGGAGGGGATACAGGGCGTTAAGGGCAGGTGGCATTTGGGGTATAGGGAGGGGATACAGGGCGTTAAGGGCAGGTGGCATTTGGGGTATAGGGAGGGGATACAGGGCGTTAAGGGCAGGTGGCATTTGGGGTATAGGGAGGGGATACAGGGCGTTAAGGGCAGGTGGCATTTGGGGTATAGGGAGGGGATACAGGGCGTTAAGGGCAGGTGGCATTTGGGGTATAGGGAGGGGATACAGGGCGTTAAGGGCAGGTGGCATTTGGGGTATAGGAAGGGGATACAGGGCGTTAAGGGCAGGTGGCATTTGGGGTATAGGAAGGGGATACAGGGCGTTAAGGGCAGGTGGCATTTGGGGTATAGGAAGGGGATACAGGGCGTTAAGGGCAGGTGGCATTTGGGGTATAGGGAGGGGACACAGGGCGTTAAGGGCAGGTGGCATTCGGGGTATAGTGAGGGGATGGATAAATGGAGAGAGCAGTTAGTGCAATACTGGGGGGGGGGGGGGGGGGTAAGGGTAGACAGCAGGACAGTGTTGGGGGCCGGCAGCAGTTGGGGGTAGAGCTAGGAGTTGAGGCAGGTGGCATTTGGGGTATAGGAAGGGGATACAGGGCGTTAAGGGCAGGTGGCATTTGGGGTATAGGGAGGGGATACAGGGCGTTAAGGGCAGGTGGCATTTGGGGTATAGGGAGGGGATACAGGGCGTTAAGGGCAGGTGGCATTTGGGGTATAGTGAGGGGATGGATAAATGGAGAGAGCAGTTAGTGCAATACTTGGGGGGGGGGGGGTAAGGGTGTGAGGGTAGACAGCAGGACGGTGTTGGGGGCCGGCAGCAGTTGGGGGTAGAGCTAGGAGTTGAGGCAGGTGGCATTTGGGGGGTATAGGAAGGGGATACAGGGCGTTAAGGGCAGGTGGCATTTGGGGGGTATAGGGAGGGGATACAGGGCGTTAAGGGCAGGTGGCATTTGGGGTATAGGGAGGGGATACAGGGCGTTAAGGGCAGGTGGCATTTGGGGTATAGGGAGGGGATACAGGGCGTTAAGGGCAGGTGGCATTTGGGGTATAGGGAGGGGATACAGGGCGTTAAGGGCAGGTGGCATTTGGGGTATAGGGAGGGGATACAGGGCGTTAAGGGCAGGTGGCATTTGGGGTATAGGGAGGGGATACAGGGCGTTAAGGGCAGGTGGCATTTGGGGTATAGGGAGGGGATACAGGGCGTTAAGGGCAGGTGGCATTTGGGGTATAGGGAGGGGATACAGGGCGTTAAGGGCAGGTGGCATTTGGGGTATAGGGAGGGGATACAGGGCGTTAAGGGCAGGTGGCATTTGGGGTATAGGGAGGGGATACAGGGCGTTAAGGGCAGGTGGCATTTGGGGTATAGGGAGGGGATACAGGGCGTTAAGGGCAGGTGGCATTTGGGGTATAGGAAGGGGATACAGGGCGTTAAGGGCAGGTGGCATTTGGGGTATAGGAAGGGGATACAGGGCGTTAAGGGCAGGTGGCATTTGGGGTATAGGAAGGGGATACAGGGCGTTAAGGGCAGGTGGCATTTGGGGTATAGGGAGGGGACACAGGGCGTTAAGGGCAGGTGGCATTCGGGGTATAGTGAGGGGATGGATAAATGGAGAGAGCAGTTAGTGCAATACTGGGGGGGGGGGGGGTAAGGGTAGACAGCAGGACAGTGTTGGGGGCCGGCAGCAGTTGGGGGTAGAGCTAGGAGTTGAGGCAGGTGGCATTTGGGGTATAGGAAGGGGATACAGGGCGTTAAGGGCAGGTGGCATTTGGGGTATAGGGAGGGGATACAGGGCGTTAAGGGCAGGTGGCATTTGGGGTATAGGGAGGGGATACAGGGCGTTAAGGGCAGGTGGCATTTGGGGTATAGTGAGGGGATGGATAAATGGAGAGAGCAGTTAGTGCAATACTTGGGGGGGGGGGGGGGTAAGGGTGTGAGGGTAGACAGCAGGACGGTGTTGGGGGCCGGCAGCAGTTGGGGGTAGAGCTAGGAGTTGAGGCAGGTGGCATTTGGGGGGTATAGGAAGGGGATACAGGGCGTTAAGGGCAGGTGGCATTTGGGGTATAGGGAGGGGATACAGGGCGTTAAGGGCAGGTGGCATTTGGGGTATAGGGAGGGGATACAGGGCGTTAAGGGCAGGTGGCATTTGGGGTATAGGGAGGGGATACAGGGCGTTAAGGGCAGGTGGCATTTGGGGTATAGGGAGGGGATACAGGGCGTTAAGGGCAGGTGGCATTTGGGGTATAGGGAGGGGATACAGGGCGTTAAGGGCAGGTGGCATTTGGGGTATAGGGAGGGGATACAGGGCGTTAAGGGCAGGTGGCATTTGGGGTATAGGGAAAGGATACAGGGCGTTAAGGGCAGGTGGCATTTGGGGTATAGGGAGGGGATACAGGGCGTTAAGGGCAGGTGGCATTTGGGGTATAGGGAGGGGATACAGGGCGTTAAGGGCAGGTGGCATTTGGGGTATAGGGAGGGGATACAGGGCGTAAAGGGCAGGTGGCATTTGGGGTATAGGGAGGGGACACAGGGCGTTAAGGGCAGGTGGCATTTGGGGTATAGTGAGGGGATGGATAAATGGAGAGAGCAGTTAGTGCAATACTGGGGGGGGGGGGTAAGGGTAGACAGCAGGACAGTGTTGGGGGCCGGCAGCAGTTGGGGGTAGAGCTAGGAGTTGAGGCAGGTGGCATTTGGGGTATAGGAAGGGGATACAGGGCGTTAAGGACAGGTGGCATTTGGGGTATAGGGAGGGGATACAGGGCGTTAAGGGCAGGTGGCATTTGGGGTATAGGGAGGGGATACAGGGCGTAAAGGGCAGGTGGCATTTGGGGTATAGGGAGGGGATACAGGGCGTTAAGGGCAGGTGGCATTTGGGGTATAGGGAGGGGATACAGGGCGTTAAGGGCAGGTGGCATTTGGGGTATAGGGAGGGGATACAGGGCGTTAAGGGCAGGTGGCATTTGGGGTATAGTGAGGGGATGGATAAATGGAGAGAGCAGTTAGTGCAATACTTGGGGGGGGGGGGGGGGGGGGGGGGGGTAAGGGTGTGAGGGTAGACAGCAGGACGATGTTGGGGGCCGGCAGCAGTTGGGGGTAGAGCTAGGAGTTGAGGCAGGTGGCATTTGGGGGGTATAGGAAGGGGATACAGGGCGTTAAGGGCAGGTGGCATTTGGGGTATAGGAAGGGGATACAGGGCGTTAAGGGCAGGTGGCATTTGGGGTATAGGGAGGGGATACAGGGCGTTAAGGGCAGGTGGCATTTGGGGTATAGGGAGGGGATACAGGGCGTTAAGGGCAGGTGGCATTTGGGGTATAGGGAGGGGATACAGGGCGTTAAGGGCAGGTGGCATTTGGGGTATAGGGAGGGGATACAGGGCGTTAAGGGCAGGTGGCATATGGGGTATAGTGAGGGGATGGATAAATGGAGAGAGCAGTTAGTGCAATACGGGGGGGGGGTAAGGGTAGACAGCAGGACAGTGTTGGGGGCCGGCAGCAGTTGGGGGTACAGCTAGGAGTTGAGGCAGGTGGCATTTGGGGTATAGGGAGGGGATACAGGGCTTTAAGGGCAGGTGGCATTTGGGGTATAGGGAGGGCATACAGGGCGTTAAGGGCAGGTGGCATTTGGGGTATAGTGAGGGGATGGATAAATGGAGAGAGCAGTTAGTGCAATACTGGGAGCAAGCAAGGGTTGATAGCAGTGGGGGCAGTACTTGAGGCAAAGAGGGTGTTTGGGGCAGGCAGTACTTGAGGCAAAGAGGGTGTTTGGGGCAGGCATTACTTGAGGCAAAGAGGGTGTTTGGGGCAGGCATTACTTGAGGCAAAGAGGGTGTTAGGGGCAGGCAGTACTTGAGGCAAAGAGGGTGTTAGGGGCAGGCAGTACTCGTGGTAGGGAGGGGATAAGGGTAGACAGCCAAGGTGTGCAGAGCAAGAGGAGGATGCAGAGGCGCTGCTGAAAAGTGGATTCAAAAATCAGAGCAGAGCACTGGTGGAAGTGAGACACCTGCAGGTGGCATGGTGAATGGCTCGGGGGTGGATGCACAGAGTCAGGTTATAGCAGCGGTGGCCAACCTGTGGCTCTTGAGCCTCATGTGGCTCTTTCTTTAGTCAAATGTGGCTCCTGATACTCGAAGTCACATGACCACAACAGATCCGGAAACTGCTGCACTCCAGCCAGACAGGCAGCAGCAGCACTACGGAGACTGAGAACTGAGAGAGCCAGATACCAGAGGTGAGACACCCACTGGCAAACAGAGGACACATAAGGGGCTGCTGCAATGGCATGAGGTGTATTTTCAGAGGGGCTGTAGTGACATATGTGGGTCCTGGCAGGAGTGACACAGGAGAGTGCTGGCAGGAGTGACTCATGGGGGAGCTGGCTGTAGTGACATACTGTAGGAGTGTGCTAGCATGAGTGACACATGAGGTAGCTGGCTGAAATGATGTGGAAGTGGCTTTTTAAATGTATTTTATGTTTGATCTGGCTTTAAAAATTTATTTTATGTGGATCTGGCTTTTTAAATGTATTTTATACCAGAGGCGTGGCCACACCCCATTTGTGCATGTGTGATGTCGCCTCTGTGACGTGCCTAACAAGTTTTTTGGCTCTTTGTTTCTGACTGGTTGGCCTCCCCTGGGTTATAGTGTTTAATTTGGCAACCGCTCATTTCTTAAAAGTGAAACCAGCCATTACAGGGTAAAGGGCACTCTATACAGCGTATTTGCTATCACTGCTATGAACGGGGTAGCTTAGCTTCAATTTACCCATGACCTGTCTTGACCATCCACTCCTCACACTGCCAAGTTATGGCAGTGGACATGGTTCAGTGATGAGATATGGGCCCAGTAAGTAACATCTTGAAAGATCAGCCAGATTTTTTAAATATTTTTTTTGCCTCTTGGAACTCCTGCAGAAAATGGGCCCAGTAAGTAACATCTTGAAAGATCAGCCAGATTTTTTAAATATTTTTTTTGCCTCTTGGAACTCCTGCAGAAACTACTTACAGCTTTCTTTTCTTCCCCTGCACTTTTCTTTTATCTTCATCATCCTCCTCCACAAAGTCTTCATTTTCTCCATCTGCCTCACTTATTCCTTCCTCCTAGATTACATAAATAAATTTAGCACATAAAAACAAAGGAAAAAAGCACATCCAGATGTGTCCTCCTAAATCATTGCTGCAGGAACGTTAAATAGACCTTCTAGTCGCTCCTAGTTGTGAGCATGTTTACGGACACTGGAAATATTTGTGTGTTTTTTACCCCACAAATGTGTCTTTTTCACATCACTATGCAAATAAGACATACAAGTACACTCTGCTCATAAAAATTATATGTGGCATGCCTATATTCTGTGTGCAAGTTTGGCTGTATCTGCATACGAAATGCTACATAGCAGTGTTTTCCAGAGCGATGTGTTCTCAGTCAATCTGACACCAGGCGGGACCCTGCATCATGCCGCGCGGTAGCAAGCAATCGGGCATACACACAATCAGATAGGTCATTCCGATTTGGCCAGAAACATTTCCTTGACTATATCGGCATAGTGTGTACTCACTCTTTGAATAATCCCAATGGTACTGAATACCAAAACAAACTGATTTGGCACATCCATCTACTGACATCTTTCAAATGGTAGTCTCATGAAAACTATTCCTTCAAACCCCAATTCAGGGGGAGGTCAGGAATATAAACTTAAGCTGGGTACATAATGGCCTATTATATCAAATGTCTGATGTATAACAAGCCCGTCAGCAGGTGTGCACCCCCGATATGTTTGAACAATGTCGTTCACAGACATATTGAGCCGGCTGTGCTGCAAAGCAGATACATCTTCACATATATTGGTGCATATGGCTGGGTGTTCAGCTGCAGGTGGCTTATGTCACAGCTGCGCGGGAAACTCAAATACCCGCTCAGCTCGGTGCCCAGACCAAGACGTTGATCGGCCAATCAACAAATGTGTATACTTACCTGGAATAGCCACTCAGACTGTGCGACGACTGGTCCATCAACATGTCAGTCGTTATTACCTAGTTTAACTCTGTCTGCCCTTATCAACAGTAATCTCTCTTTCCAACCGGATGTTTAAGTTTAAAGGGGTCTATTCATGAAGCAGTGAAAAAAGTGGAGAAGTGAGCCGGTCGAGAAGTTGCTAATGGCAACCAATCAGCATTGAAGTAACATTTATAATTTGCATACTATACAATTGTTCGGAGAAGCTGATTGGTTAGCATGGGTAACTTCTCCACAGACTCACTTCACACTTTTCACTGGTTCATGAATAGACCCCAAAGTCTTTAGTGACTGCTCAAATTTCAAAAGATTGGAAATCAATTGCCATAAATGTCATGCTCCAGTCAACTCAGAGCCAGCAACTGACTTTTTTTTTTATTTTTTTTTAAACTGGCATCGACTCCATTTAGAATATCTAGGACTAATTGTCTAAAGAGATGAAGATGAACTTGGTAATGGACAATCATGTTTATTTTAATAGATTCCAGCAATATTTTGAACAGCATGTTTTTAAATTAACAAACAAGATATAAAACATTACACAAGCTTTGTACCCTGTAAATTAGACATATGCATTACTATTGCAGTGCCCTTATCTATATGGACTACAAACGCACATAGAAAATATTGCCTTGGCAACCAATTTGAATGGGGCTTTTAAGAGACCACACAACAACCATGAACACACCCTACGGAAGCCCTATTGAGTGAAACAAGTAGTTGAGACACAACCAATATGGATTGATTCACAAGGTGCAGTGTCCCCTGGGAGAAAGGAAGAGAAGCCTAGTACACTCTGGAGACCGTATCGGCATACTTGACAAGCTGAAAAATAGCAGTACTCTACACAGCAGAGCATGGAAGCTGTGACAACAGCTACGACAAAGGATCCCCTGCAATAAGATGGGGCACTCACAGTAAGTACTCAACATTTTTGCTAGCATGGCAGTTACAAACCCATTTAGGGACTTTACAGAAACTTTGGATTGCTATCTTTGAAACAGTTGCTCTGTGGTTCACTACCTACAAAACTGCATATAGGACCAAGAAATCCACATTTTTAACCTGTATTGTTTTCTGATTCACCCATTTATACACATATATACGTTATGGTAAAAACTTACCATTGATAACGTGATTTCTCTTATGTCCACAGGTATCCACAGGATAACATTGGGATATGGTTGAGCGACAGCGGAAATGGCACCAACACGGTCACGAGCTTTCTGGCCTCCCAGGATGCATCGGGGCCTTCACCATATAGTCCCGCCCACTGACTCAGTCAAATCAGTTCTTTCCACAGCGATTTAGGCAGGAGCATCAGGTAGAGACCTGTTTAAGCGATCAGAACACACATGCACACCCTTCCATACAAGGAGGAAGGGGTTTAGTGATTGTCAAGATCCTAAAATTAGGTGCGTCAGGGTGGGATCCCTGTGGATATAAGAGAAATCACGTTATCAACGGTAAGTTCTTACCATAACGTATATTTCTCTGGCTGGGTCCACAGGATTATCCACAGGATAACATTGGGATTCCCAAAGCCAATTCTAGTGGTGGGGATGCTCCTGATTACACAGGAGGACCTTTCGCCTGAAGTCAGCGTCAAAAAAGTATCCAAGGCATAATGTCTAATGAATGTGTTAATGGAAGACCATGTGGCTGCCTTACACATCTGTTCTGCTGAAGCACCCTGTTGTGCTGCCCAAGAAGGACCTACCTTACGTGTAGAGTGAGCAGACACATTAGCCGGAGTAGGGAGATCTGCATGAGAATAAGCTTCTGATATTACCATTCGGAGCCATCTCGCCAGCATCTTTTTACTAGCAGGCCATCCTCTTCTATAAAATCCGTAGAGGATGAAGAGAGAATCTGTATTCCTGATGCACTAGTACGATCTATGTAGATTCTTAAAGCTCGGACTACGTCCAGCGACGCTTCTCCCGCAGAAAGTCCCGATACCTGAAAAGCTGGGACTACAATCTCTTCATTCAGCTGAAACTTTGATACCACCTTTGGAAGATAACCAGATCTCGTTCTGAGAACTGCTCTGTCTGGAAAAAAACTTAGGAAAGGAGACTTACACGATAACGCTCACAAATCTGACACTCTTCTGGCTGACGCCATTGCCAGTAGAAAAAGTACTTTAGCCGTTAACCATTTAAGATCTGCTCTTAAGTGGTTGAAACGGAGGACCCTGGAGGAATTTAAGAACTAAATTCAAATCCCAAGGAGCTGCAGGAGGAACAAATGGAGGTTGAATATGTACCACTCCCTGAAAGAAAGTACGTACATCGTGTAAATCAGCAATCTTTCGCTGAAACCATACAGTTAATGCTGATACTTGAACTCTCAAGTGATAATGTCAATTATTATCTTTAAACATAAAGCTATACACTATTACCGTGGAGCCGCTATGGCCGCTAGACCACGTGCTACGAACTTTGTACGCTATTTGCGTACAGAGTCCCGCACGTGGTACGCACTTGGCGTACACACGCTGCGCTGGGTGTACGGAATACACACAGCGGGCGCAGACACAGTCGATAACCTTTAAACCTTGTTAATAAAACACAGTAAGAATATACTTATACTCTAAACCTTAATAACCAAGTACTGTAATGATGTAACGTTTAAAACCCTTAACAAGGTGTATGCTGTTTGAGCGATTGAGACGCTAAGAGAGCCCTTTGCAGGAAAGTGAAAACACAACACCGGGTTTGGTTATAACCGCAGCAGCTCTAACACTGCCGTGGATTATTCAGAGTAAAAGGGGAAAAACAGTACAAATCATACACTACAAACTAACATAGAAATCTAACATAATAACAGAGAATAACATGAACAATGGCGAACAATGGCTACAGAGAATTTACATACGTGGGGAATCTTTCGCATGGGCGACCTGGAATCCAGTCCTCAGCTATCAGGTAGAAAGCCTTCAGAGACATGAGGCTGGCCAGGCAACAGTGGTCTTTATATACACAACATACATTCACAATACAATGGTACCTGTATCTCATTGTTCATTGGACACAGGGATGTGTCTCTACATTACAGCAAAGGTCATAGGTGGATTTGAACAGGTGGGCTGTGTCTTTCCCCAACTGCTCTGGTGGGAGGTATCTGCAGGATTCCCGCCGCATGTGTAATTTACAGCAAATACAGTTAAAGTTCATAATCTACTTCTGAACATAACTATACGCAGGAGCGAGCGATCCTTTCCTAACTAACACCGGAATGTTACTCTTAAAATACCCTACAGCTGGATACTAGACACCACCTTTCAACCTTTATCTGACCCTTCCCATCATGCAAAGAGGAATCTCTCTGTCCAGGAAGAGTTTAAACTAATCATACTCGCTGACATGGTCTAAGGGAATATTAACTACAAAATGCACTATTTGGGTTAAATATGCTACGATCGAGTCGCACACTACACTCACAAACTCCGCCGTAAATACACATCTCATGCGCACGATCGCCGGAGCGATCCTACGCAACTTGCGGGGATGTGCACGCACGGGGGAACAAGTGCACGAGCAGCGTGCATGTGGGGTTAGTACAAGGGGCATGCATCATGATATTTTTCGACTTTGACACAAGGAAGCCACTTTCAAACCTTTATCCAATCCTGCTTGAAGGAAATCCAAAATCCTGGATACTTTAAAAGATTGTGGATTAAAAAAATTTCCAGTACACCAATGAATATAGGCTTGCCATATTCTATGATACACATGAGCTGAAGAAGGCTTTCTTGCTCTAAGCATAGTTTGGATTACTTGTTTCGAAAATCCTCTAGCTTCTAAGATAGAGGTTTCAATAGCCACGCCGTCAAAGGCAGACTATCCAGATGGCTGTGCCAACAAGGACCCTGCATTAGCAGATCTGGACGTTGAGGGAGCAGTATTGGTACTTCCACGGACATCCTTAGTAGATCTGTGTACCAATGCCTTCTTGGCCAAGCTGGAGCTATTAGAAATATTGCTCCTTTTGCTTGCTTCATTTTTCTCACTACTCTGGGTAACAGAGATATTGGAGGGAACAGATATGCCAGACGAAATTTCCAATCTACTGACAGTGAATCTACAAGGACCGCTCCGGGATCCTTTGTTCTCGATCCGTACCTTGGAACTTTGTTGTTTAGCCGAGACGCCATGAGGTCTATCTCTGGTAGACCCCATCTGTTCACTATTGCCTGAAACACTTCTGGGTGTAATGCCCATTCGGTTTCCTGAATGGTGTATCGACTGAGAAAATCCGCTTCCCAGTTCAGTACACCTGGGACAAACACTGCTGACAATGCTGGGAGATGGAGTTCTGCCCATCTTAGAATGGGAGTTACTTCCTCCATCAGTCTCTTGCTGTGAGTTCCTCCTTGATGATGGAGTTACGCTACTGCTGTCGCATTGTCTGAGCGAATCTGGACCTGTCTTCCTTGGAGACTGTCCATTGCCTGAACTACAGCCATATAAATGGCCCTTATTTCCAACAGATTTATTGGCAGGCGACTTTCCCTTGCGGTCCATTTTCCCTGGAACCACAGGCTTCAGAGTACCGCCCCCCCCAGCCTTGCAGGCTGGCATCTGTTGTCAGGACTTGCCATTCTTTTATCCAAAAGGGTCTCCCCTTGTTTAAATGGCCTGTCTGTAGCCACCACGCTAGAGACCTTTTTACGTTTACTGAAAACGTTATCTGCTTTTTTATTGTATAATGATTTCCGTTCCATTTGTTTAGAATAAGGTGCTGCAATGGTCTGGAGTGGAATTGCGCATATTCCACCATGTCGAAGGTTGATACCATCAGACCCAACAGTCGCATTGCTGCATGGACTGAAATTGTCTGGGCGTGCAACGCTTCCTGAGCCATGACCTGCACCTTGACTATCTTTTCTCTGGTAAGAGAACTTTCTGTAGGTCTGAATCCAATATGGCCCCCAAATGAACCATCCGCTGTAACGGATTCAGAGACGACTTTTCCCAATTTATGAGCCACCCGTGTCTCTGTAAACAAACTATTGTCTGTTGATGGCTCAAAAGTAAATCCTGCGAATGTGCTAGGATTAATAGGTCATCGAGGTATGGAAATATTCTTATCCCCTGTTTGCGCAGACAAGCTGCCATAACCACCATAATTTTGGTAAACACCCTGGGTGCTGTTGCTAGCCCAAAGGGCAAGGCTTGGAACTGAAAATGTTCCTGGAGGATGGCAAACCTGAGGTAACACTGATGCGACAGTGCTATAGGCACATGTAGGTAAGCATCCCGTACATCCAGAGATACCATGTAATCTCCCGGTTCCATAGCCAACATTATGGAGTGTAACGTCTCCATGTGGAACTTCGGGATCCAAATGTATTTGTTCAACATTTTCATATTGAGAATTGGTCAATATGACCCATTTGGCTTCTGGATTAGAAACAGATAGGAGTAAAACCCCTGTCCCCTTTGTGATGGAGGTACTGGGACAATCACACCTGACTGCAGTCATTTTTGGACTGCTTCTTGCAGGGCATTGGCCTTCGACTCTATACGAGACGGACTGGTGCAAAAAAATCTTTGAGGAGGCTGCCTCCTGAATGGGAACCCATACCCCTGAGATACCACCTTCTGCACCCAAGCATCTGTTGTTGACTGTTGCATATGTGTGCAAAATGAAGGAGTCGGCCCCCAACCCTGGAATCCTCCAGGCGGAGGCCCGTCTCTTCAGGCTGACTGTTTCTGTTCAGGCTTGGAAGCTGGCTTTTTGCTAGCCCACTGCTTCCTACCCCTGGTTTTAAACTGGGGTTGCTTAAGCTCCTCTTTAGCTTTCGCTTTGCCAACGAAACGAGCAAAATTTTAGACCCTTGGACTTAGGGTTATAGGCAGCCGGAAATCTGACCTTCTTTGATTCAGCCTCTGATTCTAGGATATCAGATAATGGTTTTCCAAACAATATATTACCAATGAAAGGCAACGCTTCCAATTCTTTCTTGGATTACGCATCTGCCTTCCAGGTACGTAGCCAAACTGCTCTGCGAGCGACTACTGTCAAGGCTGAAGCTTTAGAAGCAACTGTACCCACATCAATTGCTGCTTCTTCCAAGTATTGGGCAGATTGTCTTAAACGGTTAAAACGATCCTCTTGCTCCCTACTAGAAGAGATGTCATTCTCTAGTTCCTCTATCCATTCGCCCATTGCCTTTGCTACCCAGGCCGAAGCCATAGATTTATGCACAAGTCGCAGAACATGTGCATCTACTTTTGGAGGAACTTCTCTTTTTGAACACTCCACAGGTGGAAATGGATAATAAGAATCCCATCTTTTTGGAATCTTATATTTCTTACTGGGCATCGCCCAAGACTCATCCATCATTTCCATCAGCTCATCTGACGCTGGGAATTCAGCTTTAACGGATTTTGTTCGTTTAAACGCAGGTGCTTTAGATTTTATTACTGTCTTGGCTGGCTCTTCTAAAGACAGAACAGCCTTCACAGCATTAATAAGTTCAGCTCATCTTCTGAACTAAAACTCTGCGACTGATCATCATACGGAGTATTTGAATCTACTGTACATGACATGGTAATAATCTGTTAATGACTACACAAATTGTGACTGAAAATCACATATATACACACATATATACACACACATATATCTATATATATATATATATATATATATATATATATATATATGAGTATATAGAAGTGAGATCAATCTGACCACAGTGCACCTGAATTGAGGGTCAGAACAGGGACATTACACAGAAAAGTCAGCACACATACTAGCAGTCAGTCACATGTTAAAGCATTAGACATTTGTCATATGAGAATACAACCCCCCATAACAACTTATACATAAGTAGGAAAATTGTACTTCTGTTTTTAACTGGTTCTTTTTCAACATAACATGTAGAAAACACAGTAATATACAGATCTCATATGCAATAGGTACTAAAAATTAACAATTCATACTAAGTAGAGAGAATTTTTAGTACTGTATACCCTGCCTCCGGAGAGCGGGATACAGGGAGACTCACCACACTTCCATATCCAAGCAAATACGCTCGTAAGACGCTGAGTGGATTCAGACGCTACTGATGTACAAAACCGCTCCTGATAACTGATTACGGACACGGTCGCTCACTGACTGACACGGACGCTCAGCGACTTCCACGTGTATGCAGACGCTAAGGCCTGCGACTCGGTCTAGGCGGAATTTCTAGTGTACACAACCGCAGTGTCTAAGCTGCGACCGAGTACCCTCGGAGACGGAAGTGAGGTCATTCAGTTCATGGACGGGAGACACGCGGAAACTGGTCATGAACTCGGAGGAGGGGCGGCCAGGAGAGCGTCTGAATCCCCCTGTTAACTTAAACCCTAAGGATCGCGGTCACTCCTAGTCCTGGCGCCTATGATCCCTGAAGCGTAGCGCTGTCGCACTCGAGATGTTCGGCGCATCAACACACTGTTTGTAGTCTCCACCAAATCAATGTAGCGGTGTCCTGACCCCTCTAGTAAGAGGAAATCCATAGACATACCATCCCCCCATGCTCCGGCCACAGCCTGGTTACATCTGCTGGACCTGCTAGAACATCCGACACAGACGCCCGTCGAGACAGCACTAATACCGCGAAGGTAAGCGTTGTTGCGACACGGGGGGGGAGGAGTTGGAGCGACTTTCTAGTATGCGTTTAAGACGCTGTTAAAAAAGTTGCTCAAAAAAATATAGTAAGTCTATAAAAATAAGATTTTACTTACCAGTAAATCTATTTCTCGTAGTCCGTAGTGGATGCTGGGGACTCCGTAAGGACCATGGGGAATAGACGGGCTCCGCAGGAGACATGGGCACTTTAAGAAAGAATTTCGATTCTGGTGTGCTCTGGCTCCTCCCTCTACGTCCCTCCTCCAGACCTCAGTTATGGAAACTGTGCCCGGAAGAGCTGACAGTACAAGGAAAGGATTTTGGAAATCCAGGGCAAGATTCATACCAGCCACACCAATCACACCGTATAACTTGTGATAAACTTACCCAGTTAACAGTATGAACAACAACAGAGCATCAGTTCAACCCTGATGCAACAATAACATAGCCCTTATTGCAGCAATAACTATATACAAGTATTGCAGAAGAAGTCCGCACTTGGGACGGGCGCCCAGCATCCACTACGGACTACGAGAAATAGATTTACCAGTAAGTAAAATCTTATTTTCTCTAACGTCCTAGTGGATGCTGGGGGCTACGTAAGGACCATGGGGATTATACCAAAGCTCCCAAACGGGCGGGAGTGCGCAGATGACTCTGCAGCACCGAATGAGCAAACACAAGGTCCTCCTCAGCCAGGGTATCAAACTTGTAGAACTTTGCAAAAGTGTTTGAACCTGACCAAGTAGCCGCTCGGCACAGCTGTAATGCCGAGACCCCTCGGGCAGCCGCCCAAGAAGAGCCCACCTTCCTAGTGGAATGGGCCTTAACCGATTTTGGCAGCGGCAATCCAGCCGCAGAATGAGCCTGCTGAATCGTGTTACAGATCCAGCGAGCAATAGTTTGCTTTGAAGCAGGCGCACCAAGCTTGTTGGAAGCATACAGGATAAACAAAAAGTCTGTTTTCCTGACACTAGCCGTTCAGGCTACATAAACCTTCAAAGCCCTGACCACATCAAGCAACTCGGAATCCTCCAAGTCAGTAGTAGCCACAGGCACCACAATAGGTTGGTTCATATGAAAAGATGAAACCACTTTTGGCAGGAATTGTGGACGGGTCCGCAACTCTGCTCTATCCGCATGGAAAACCAGATAGGGGCTTTTATGTGACAAAGCCGCTAATTCTGACACACGCCTAGCCGAAGCCAATGCTAGTAGCATGACCACCTTCCACGTGAGATATTTCAATTCCACCGTTTTGAGTGGTTCAAACCAGTGGGATTTCAGGAAACTCAACACCACGTTAAGATCCCAAGGTGCCACCGGGGGCACAAAAGGGGGCTGAATATGCAGCACTACCTTCACAAACGTCTGAACTTCAGGTAGAGAAGCCAGCTCTTTTTGAAATAAAATGGATAGGGCCGAAATCTGGACCTTAATGGAACCCAATTTTAGGCCCAAAGTCACTCCTGACTGTAGGAAGTGAAGGAAACGGCCCAGCTGGAATTCCTCCGTAGGGGCATTCCTGGCCTCACACCAAGCAACATATTTTCGCCATATACGGTGATAATGTTGAGCTGTCACGTCCTTCCTAGCCTTTATCAGCGTAGGAATGACCTCATCCGGAATGCCTTTTTCCGCTAGGATCCGGCGTTCAACCGCCATGCCGTCAAACGCAGCCGCGGTAAGTCTTGGAACAGAGAGGGCCCTTGTTGCAACAAGTCCTGTCTTAGAGGAAGAGGCCACGGATCCTCTGTGAGCATTTCTTGCAGATCTGGACACCAAGTCCTTCTTGGCCAATCCGGAACAATGAGTATTGTTCACACTCCTCTTTTTCTTATGATTCTCAACACCTTGGGTATGAGAGGAAGAGGAAATAAATAGACCGATTGAAACACCCGCGGTGTCACCAGGGCGTCCACAGCTATCGCCTGAGGGTCTCTTGACCTGGCGCAATACCTCTGTAGTTTCTTGCTGAGGCGGGATGCCAACATGTCCACCTGTGGCAGCTCCCACCGACTTGCAACCTGTGCGAAGACTTCTTGATGAAGTCCCCTTGTCGGTTTACATGAGCCACAGCGGTGATGTTGTCTGACTGAATCAGAACTGGTTGACCACGAAGCAGGGTCTCTGCTTGCCGTAGGGCGTTGTAAATGGCCCTTAGTTCCAGGATGTTGATATGAAGGCAAGTCTCCTGACTTGACCACAGACCTTGGAAATTTCTTCCCTGTGTGACTGCTGCCCACCCTCGGAGGCTTGCATCCGTGGTCACCAGGACCCAGTCCTGAATGCCGAATCTGCGGCTCTCGAGAAGGTGAGCACTCTGCAGCCACCACAGGAGAGACACCCTGGCCCTGGGGGATAGCGTGATTAACCGATGCATCTGAAGATGTGATCCGGACCATTTGTCCAGTAAGTCCCATTGAAAGGTCCTCGCATGGAACCTGCCGAAGGGAATGGCCTCGTATGATGCCACCATCTTTCCCAGGATTCGAGTGCAGTGATGCACCGACACCTGTTTTGGTTTTAATAGGTCCCTGACCAGTGTCATGAGTTCCTGAACCTTCTCTATCGGGAGGTAAACCCTTTTCTGGTCTGTGTCCAGAATAATGCCCAGGAAAGGCAGACGAGTCGTAGGAACCAACTGCGACTTTGGAATATTTAGAATCCAGCCGTGTTGCCGTAACACTTCCAGAGAACGTGCTACGCTGATCAGCAACTGCTCTCTTGACCTCGCTTTTATGAGAAGATCGTCCAAGTATGGGATAATTGTGACCCCTTGCTTCCGCAGGAGTACCATCATTTCCGCCATTACCTTGGTAAATATTCTCGGAGCCGTGGAGAGACCAAACGGCAACGTCTGAAATTGGTAATGACAATCCTGTACCACAAATCTGAGGTACGCCTGATGAGGTGGATAAATGGGGACATGAAGGTATGCATCCTTTATGTCCAGAGACACCATAAAATCCCCCCCTTCCAGGCTTGCAATGACCGCTCTCAGCGATTCCATCTTGAACCGGAACCTTTTTAGGTACATGTTCAGGGATTTTAAATTCAATATGGGTCTGACCGAACCGTCCGGTTTCGGTACCACAAACATGGTCGAATAATAACCCTTTCCTTGTTGAAGGAGGGGAACCTTGACCACCACCTGTTGAAGATAGAATTTGTGAATTGCAGTTAACACTATTTCCCTTTCTAAGGGGGAAGCTGGCAGGGCCGATTTGAGGTATCGGTGAGGGGGCATCTCTTCGAATTCCAGCTTGTATCCCTGAGACACAATATCTATTGCCCAGGGATCCACCTGGGAGTGAACCTACTTGTGGCTGAAATTTCGGAGACGCGCCCCCACCGGGCCTAGCTCCGCCTGTGGAGCCCCAGCGTCATGCGGTGGATTTAGTGGAAGCCGGGGAGGACTTCTGTTCCTGGGAACTAGCTGTGTTGTGCAGCTTCTTTCCTCTGCCCCTGCCCCTGGCAAGAAAGGACGCACCTCGGACTTTCTTGTTTTTCTGTGATCGAAACGACTACATTTGGTAATACGGTGCTTTCTTAGGCTGTGAGGAAACATATGGCAAAAAATTTGACTTTCCAGCCGTAGCTGTGGAGACCAGGTCCGAGAGACCCTCCCCAAACAATTCCTCACCCTTGTAAGGTAAAACCTCCATGTGCCTTTTTGAGTCGGCATCACCTGTCCATTGCCGAGTCCACAGGACCCTTCTGGCAGAAATCGACATAGCATTTATTCTAGAGCCTAGTCGGCTAATGTCTCTCTGAGCATCTCTCATATAAAGGACAGCGTCTTTAATATGCCCCAGGGTTATTAATATAGTATCCTTGTCTAAGGTATCAAGTTCCTCAGATAAGGTATCCGTCCATGCTGCTACAGCACTACACACCCAGGCCGACGCGATTGCCGGCCTCAGGGTACCCTCCTGTTTTCTATCTGCAGCATCTTTGAGGGTAGCCGTATCCTGTGACGGCAGGGCTACCTTCTTGGATAAGCGTGTCAAAGCTTTGTCCACCCTAGGGGAGGATTCCCAGCGTAACCTGTCCGTTGGCGGGAAAGGATATGCCATAAGAATCCTTTTGGAAATCTGAAGTTTCTTATCTGGAGATTCCCAAGCCTTTTCACATAACTCATTGAGCTCGTGTGATGGGGGGAAAAGTTACCTGTGGCTTCTTTTCCCCATACATATGAACCCTCCTGTCAGGGACTGGGGTTTCCTCTGTGATGTGCAACACATCCTTAATAGCTATAATCATATAACGGATGGATTTAGCCAACTTTGGCTGTAACTTTGCATCATCGTAATAGACACTGGAGTCAGAATCCATGTCGGTATGTCAATAATTTGGGATAGTGGGCGCTTCTGAGACCCTGTCGGCCTCTGCGACATAGGATCAGGCATGGGTCGGGACCCTGACTGTCCTGAGGCTTCAGCTTTTTCCAACCTTTTATGTAAGGAATTAACATTATCATTTAAAACCTTCCACATATCCATCCAATCAGGTGGCGGTGCCGTCGGCAGAGACACCACATTCATTTGCTCCCGCTCGCTCTGCTTCCACATAGCCTTCCTCATCAGACATGTCGACACAAGCGTACCGACACCACACACACAGGGAATGCCCTTTTTGAAGACAGAGAGAGAGTATGCCAGCACACACCCCAGCGCTATATAACCCAGGAATAACACAGTAACTTAATGTTAATCCAGTAGCTGCTGTATATTGTGTTTCTAGCGCCTAATTATGTGCCCCCCCCCCCCCCCCCCCCCCTCATTTTACCCTTTTCTACCGTGATCTGCAGGGGAGAGCCTGGGGAGCTTCTTCTCAGCGGAGCTGTGAAGAAAAAATGGCGCTGGCGAGTGCTGAGGGAGAAGCCCCGCCCCCTCGACGGCGGGCTTCTGTCCCGCTAAAATACATATCTTTTTGGCGGGGGCTCATACATATATACAGTGCCCAACTGTATATATGAGTACTTTTGCCAACAGAGGTCCATATGCTGCCCAGGGAGCCCCCCCCCACCCTGCGCCCTGCACCCTTACAGTGACCGGAGTATGTGAGGTGTGTTTGGAGCAATGGCGCACAGCTGCAGTGCTGTGCGTTACCTCATGTGAAGAACGGAGTCTTCTGCCGCCGATTTCGAAGTCTTCTTGCTTCTCATTCACCCGGCTTCTGTCTTCCGGCTCTGCGAGGGGGGCGGCGGCGCGGCTCTGGGATCGGACGACGAGGGTGAGATCCTGTGTACGATCCCTCTGGAGCTAATGGTGTCCAATAGCCTAAGAAGCAGGACCTAGCTTCTGAGAGTAGGGCTGCTTCTCTCCCCTCTGTCCCACGATGCAGGGAGTCTGTTGCCAGCAGAGCTCCCTGAAAATAAAAAACCTAACAAAATACTTTCTTACAGCAAGCTCGGGAGAGCTCACTTAACAGCACCCAGCTCATCCGGGCACAGATTCAAACTGAGGTCTGGAGGAGGGACATAGAGGGAGGAGCCAGAGCACACCAGAATCTAAATTATTTCTTTAAGTGCCCATGTCTCCTGCGGAGCCCGTCTATTCCCCATGGTCCTTACGGAGTCCCCAGCATCCACTAGGACGTTAGAGAAAAGAAAATAATAAAAACTTGAGGCTGCTTTAATCACAGCAGCCCTGTGACCATGCGGCTTCCTGCTGCACCAAGCAAATAACTGATTTGACTGAGTCAGTGGGCGGGACTATATAGTGAAGGCCCCGATGCATCCTGGGAGGCCAGAAAGCTTGTGACCGTGTTGGTGCCATTTCCGCTGTCGCTTAACCATATCCCAATGTTATCCTGTGGATAATCCTGTGTACCCAGCCAGAGAAATTTGCTTTTGTATAGTGCACCAGAGATTTCCCTTTTATTATGTCTATTTTAAGTTTGTTTTGTTCAATAATTAAGGAAACAAATATAATTAGAATATTTTATTATTTCTGTAAATAATTAATTTTAAAAAAATTCACGTCTCTGAACTTACTGGAATTACTAGTTAAATGTAGGATATATAATCCATTAATATAGGATAATGATCAATATATATAATAAGGCGGCACTCAAAGGCTTGGAAAAAGCATGAAACGTGCACTAGGCACTTTTAGATGGGTTACCACGATCATGAATTGATATGCTAACATCTATGTGCACTTTTTATCTGTAATGCAGTTTATGCTAGTCTTACTTATAGACACAATGGTTTTTACACATGATGTTTGTTTTGTTTAGCGTCTCCATGGCCACACAGGAGGGAGCCGCGACGTCACTTCCGGTTCCGCCGGAGCGAGCGGTGACGCCGGACGGGACGCCCGAGTGGCGTGGCCAGCGGAGAACGAGCGTGGGGAATCTTGTAAGGGGGTAAGTTTATTGCTATTTAAGGCTGTTTTGTTCACTTGTGCAGTAATCCTGACGAAGGGGAGGTGGTCCCCGAAACGTAGATAGTACTAAATACACGTTTGATGCTTTTTCCAAGCCTTTGAGTGCCGCCTTATTTGTTTCTGTTCGTGTACTGGGGTGACCCCCCAAAGGAAGGCACCTGAGCAAGCCGGTCCTGCGGGACTTCTGGAGTTTTGGAGTGAAGTGGTTGTTATATATATATAAAAATTTATAAATATATATAAAATAAGAATTTACTTACCGATAATTCTATTTCTCGTAGTCCGTAGTGGATGCTGGGAACTCCGTAAGGACCATGGGGAATAGCGGCTCCGCAGGAGACTGGGCACAAAAGTAAAGCTTTAGGACTACCTAGTGTGCACTGGCTCCTCCCCCTATGACCCTCCTCCAAGCCTCAGTTAGGATACTGTGCCCGGACGAGCGTACACAATAAGGAAGGATTTTGAATTCCGGGTAAGACTCATACCAGCCACACCAATCACACCGTACAACCTGTGATCTGAACCCAGTTAACAGCATGATAACAGAGGAGCCTCTGAAAAGATGGCTCACAACAATAATAACCCGATTTTTGTAACAATAACTATGTACAAGTATTGCAGACAATCCGCACTTGGGATGGGCGCCCAGCATCCACTACGGACTACGAGAAATAGAATTATCGGTAAGTAAATTCTTATTTTCTCTGACGTCCTAGTGGATGCTGGGAACTCCGTAAGGACCATGGGGATTATACCAAAGCTCCCAAACGGGCGGGAGTGCGCGGATGACTCTGCAGCACCGAATGAGAGAACTCCAGGTCCTCCTCAGCCAGGGTATCAAATTTGTAGAATTTAGCAAACGTGTTTGCCCCTGACCAAGTAGCTGCTCGGCAAAGTTGTAACGCCGAGACCCCTCGGGCAGCCGCCCAAGATGAGCCCACCTTCCTTGTGGAATGGGCTTTTACAGATTTTGGCTGTGGCAGGCCTGCCACAGAATGTGCAAGCTGAATTGTACTACAAATCCAACGAGCAAAAGTCTGCTTAGAAGCAGGAGCACCCAGCTTGTTGGGTGCATACAGGATAAACAGCGAGTCAGATTTCCTGACTCCAGCCGTCCTGGAAACATATATTTTCAAGGCCCTGACTACGTCCAACAACTTGGAGTCCTCCAAGTCACTAGTAGCCGCAAGTACCACAATAGGTTGGTTCAGATGAAACACTGAAACCACCTTAGGGAGAAAATGAGGACGAGTCCTCAATTCCGCCCTGTCTGAATGGAAGATCAGATAAGGGCTTTTACAGGATAAAGCCCGCCAATTCTGACACGTGCCTGGCCGAGGCCAGGGCCAACAACATGACCACTTTCCATGTGAGATATTTTAACTCCACAGATTCAAGTGGTTCAAACCAATGTGACTTTAGGAACCCCAAAACTACATTGAGATCCCAAGGTGCCACTGGAGGCACAAAAGGAGGCTGTATATGCAGTACCCCTTTTACAGACGTCTGAACTTCAGGTAGTGAAGCTAGTTCTTTCTGGAAGAAAATTGACAGGGCCGAAATTTGAACCTTAATGGACCCCAATTTTAGGCCCATAGACACTCCTGTTTACAGGAAATGCAGGAATCGACCTAGCTGAAATTCCTCCATCGGGGCCTTACTGGCCTCGCACCACGCAACATATTTTCGCCAAATGCGGTGATAATGCTTTGCGGTTACATCCTTCCTGGCTTGACCAGGGTAGGGATGACTTCATCCGGAATGCCTTTTTCCTTCAGGATCCGGCGTTCAACCGCCCTACCGTCAAACGCAGCCGCGGTAAGTCTTGGAATAGACAGGGTCCTTGCTGGAGCAAGTCCCTTCTTAGAGGTAGAGGCCACGGGTCCTCCGTGAGCATCTCTTGAAGTTCCGAGTACCAAGTCCTTCTTGGCCAATCCGGAGCCACGAGTATAGTTCTTACTCCCCTCCGTCTTATAATTCTCAGTACTTTTGGTATGAGAGGAAGAGGAGGGAACACATACACTGACTGGTACACCCACGGTGTTACCAGAGCGTCCACAGCTATTGCCTGAGGGTCCCTTGACCTGGCGCAATATCTGTCCAATTTTTTGTTTAGGCGGGAAGCCATCATGTCCACCTTTGGTTTTTCCCAATGGTTTACAATCATGTGGAAGACTTCTGGGTGAAGTCCCCACTCTCCCGGGTGGAGGTCGTGTCTGCTGAGGAAGTCTGCTTCCCAGTTGTCCACTCCCGGAATGAACACTGCTGACAGTGCTATCACATGATTTTCCGCCCAGCGAAAATCCTTGCAGCTTCTGCCATTGCCCTCCTGCTTCTTGTGCCGCCCTGTCTGTTTACGTGGGCGACTGCCGTGATGTTGTCCGACTGGATCAGCACCGGCTGACCTTGAAGCAGAGGTCTTGCTTGGCTTAGGGCATTGTAAATGGCCCTTAGCTCCAAAATATTTATGTGAAGTGATGTCTCCAGGCTTGACCACAAGCCCTGGAAATTTCTTCCCTGTGTGACTGCTCCCCAGCCTCGCAGGCTGGCATCCGTGGTCACCAGGACCCAGTCCTGAATGCCGAATCTGCGGCCCTCTAGAAGATGAGCACTCTGCAACCACCACAGGAGAGACACCCTTGTCTTTGGTGACAGGGTTATCCGCTGATGCATCTGAAGATGCGATCCGGACCATTTGTCCAGCAGGTCCCACTGGAAAGTTCTTGCGTGGAATCTGCCGAATGGAATTGCTTCGTAGGAAGCCACCATTTTTCCCAGGACCCTTGTGCACTGATGCACTGACACTTGGCCTGGTTTTAGGAGGTTTCTGACTAGTTCGGATAACTCCCTGGCTTTCTCCTCCGGGAGAAAACACCTTTTTCTGGACTGTGTCCAGGATCATCCCTAGGAATAGAAGGCGTGTCGTCGGGATCAGCTGCGATTTTGGAATATTGAGAATCCAACCGTGCTGCCGCAGTACTATCTGAGATAGTGCTACCCCGACTTCCAACTGTTCCCTGGATCTTGCCCTTATCAGGAGATCGTCCAAGTAAGGGATAACTAAAACTCCCTTCTTTCGAAGGAGTATCATCATTTCGGCCATTACCTTGGTAAAGACCCGGGGTGCCGTGGACAATCCAAACGGCAGCGTCTGAAACTGATAGTGACAGTTCTGTACCACAAACCTGAGGTACCCTTGGAGAAGGGTAAATTGGGACATGTAGGTAAGCATCTTTGATGTCCAGAGAGACCATATAGTCCCCTTCTTCCAGGTTTGCAATCACTGCTCTGAGTGACTCCATCTTGAATTTGAACCTTTGTATGTAAGTGTTCAAGGATTTTAGATTTAAAATTGGTCTCACCGAGCCGTCCGGCTTCGGTACCACAAATAGTGTGGAATAGTACCCCTTTCCCTGTTGCAGGAGGGGTACCTTGATTATCACCTGCTGGGAATACAGCCTGTGAATGGCTTGCAATACTGTCTCCCTGTCTGAGGGAGACGTCGGTAAAGCAGACTTTATGAAACGGCGAGGGGGAGACGTCTCAAATTTCTTGAGACGGGCCCCCACCGTGCCTGAGACCGCTTGTAAAGCCCCAGCGTCATGCTGAGGACTTTGCGGAGGGCTTTTGTTCCTGGGAATTGGCTGTTTGCTGCAGCCTTTTTCCTCTCCCTCTGCCACGGGGCAGAAATGAGGCGCCTTTTGCCCGCTTGCCCTTATGGGGCCGAAAGGACTGCGCCTGATAATACGGCGTCTTCTTAGGTTGAGAAGCTACCTGGGGTAAAATTGTGGATTTCCAGCCGTTGCCGTGGCCACCAGGTCTGTTAGACCTACCCCAAATAACTCCTCCCTTTTATAAGGCGATACTTCCATATGCCTTTTGGAATCAGCATCACCTGACCACTGTCTTGTCCATAACCCTCTTCTGGCAGAAATGGACAGCGCACTTACTCTTGATGCCAGTCGGCAAATATCCCTCTGTGCATCACGCATATATAGAAATGCATCTTTTAAATGCTCTATAGTTAGTAATATACTGTCCCTATCTAGGGTATCAATATTGTCAGTCAGGGAATCCGACCAAGCCACCCCAGCACTGCACATCCAGGCTGAGGCGATTGCTGGTCGCAGTATCACACCCGTGTGAGTGTATATACATTTTAGGATATTTTACTGCTTTCTGTCAGCAGGTTCCTTAAGGGCGGCCGTATCCGGGGACGATAGTGCCACCTGTTTAGACAAGCGTGTGAGCGCTTTATTCACCCTAAGGGGTGTTTCCCAACGTGCCCTATCCTCTGGCGGGAAGGGGTATGATGCTAATAACTTTTTAGGAATTAACAGTTTTTATCGGGGGAAACCCACGCATCATCACACACTTCATTTAATTCCTCAGATGCAGGAAAAACTACAGGCAGTTTTTTCTCACCCAACATAATACCCTTTTTAGTGGTACTGGTATTATCAGAAATGTGTAAAAACATTTTCCATAGCCTCAATCATGTAACGTGT